>NC_134493.1:16961420-17177692 GCF_040206685.1 Ascaphus truei
CCCTGCTTCCCAAGATACAGGCCCCGTTATGGGGTGCCGGTATCTCCTATGCATGTAAATGTCCCGATCACGAGACGCGAGACATTTCCATGCATAGGAGATTCCGGCACCCCATAACGGGGCCTGTATCTCGGGAAGCTGGGGGTCCCCGGACCTGAAATCAATGCGGTTTCGCTCCGGAGACCCCGTGCTACAATACTGGGGTGTTACAATTTGAACAAAACCCCCATGATCGCCTGTGAGAGGTGCACAGTTAAGGCTGAATCAGTCACTATCTCTTACTGCGCGTCCCATACTGACAGGCAGACCCCGGTAGGATTAACACAGTAGGGAACCCTGTTGTGTTAATCCTATGGGCCATTATGTCTGCAACGGAACATCTCGCAACACCACGCTGCATAACGCAAGATTTACCCAGGTAAATGTTCGAATAACGTCTGCATCTGTAACTCAATTTTACCAGAATTAGATGTGTTCAGGCCTATGTGAGGTATGTTATATGTTGTGGTTATTATGCATAATGCAGTTTCAGTAACTGTAAATATAAGAGTGACAGTAAAAATATATTTTTATCGAGGATCACAGCAAGGCCTTGGATTATTCATTCATTTTTGGCATACTGTAACAGCTTTGCTTTTGTTTATTCAAATTGATATGACATACAGTATAAATTTTGATATGACTTGTATATTGATATATACATGTAAAAAAAATGTACAGTACCTATTTTCTATATAAATTATACTAAGCAAAATGTAAAACCTCAGATGAATTTATAAAATACATACATTTTAAGTAATTGATGTCTGGAAAAAAGAATTAAACAATCTAAATCTTTATATGATAAAATCAGTAGCACATTATACATTTAAATATTGTTTTAACAGTTCAATATAAATCCACCTACAACAGTATAAAAATTAGTTTAATACATTAATAGTTAGCTATGCTGTATATCACTCCATTTACAATATATTAAGCAGCTCTATAGTGGAAGCCAATAGTCTTGAATCAAGTCTTGAATGCAGGATAATGCTGACTATGCAATTTAATATGTTAATTGACAATAAATCCTTCTTGCCTATAAAAATCACTTGACTAGTCATTTTCAAGATGGTCATACTTTTTATGATGCAGAAATTTTAATTTACAAGGAAGATAAAAACAGATTTACTTCCAGACACTTGTATTTGATTTAATTACCTAATCAACAATAAATCATCTGTTATTGAAAAAGTAATTTAGCAGAGATTATTTTTTTTGCCATCACTTTTTTTTTTCACTGAGTATTAAATAGATATTTCTGAAAGAAAATTAAATGAATTTTAATTTTAATTACAAAAAACAATGTGCAGAAATTCACTTGAAATAACATTGTGGTATTTTAGGAAATTGTTATTATCCTCTTTATATATTTAACAATACATGTTTGATTCAGTTTAGTTTAACTGTAAATATAACATGTACTGTGCAACATCATGTGATTTTTTCGTAATTATCTTTGTGCATGTGTAGGTCTATTAATATAATTCATCTATGCTGTATGCTTAGCTGAGTATTTTCTAAACACATTTCAGTAATGGTACAGTAAAGGCTGACTAATTCATACATAATTAATCTATTTAGGAGACTACTGTACTGTAGCTAAATAAGTAATCATATCCTACTCATCTCAATACATATCTGTCGCATACCATCTGCATACATCCCATATGGCAAAATTACAAAGATTAGATTAGATTTTTATTTTAATCTAATCATACTTAGATAATAGTTAATAGGCTAAATTGTACCACTTTCCTACCAATGATCTTAAATATGAATGAAATATAAGTTTATTACTGTACATGCAATTTCACTGGGGTCTCTTGTAACATTTGATGTAATTAACTTTTATAAAATATATATGAATTTGTTTGCGCGTGACGTCACACAGGCGACCACACCACAGACCGGAAAACAGAGGACAAGAGACACATACAGTACAATAGGATGAATTCTGTGGGGGCACCACACTTCCCTTTAAAGGTGTGAAAGCTGTTTTGTATTGGAAACTTGTGAGTTTGATACCACTTGTTTTATTCTGTGTTTTTTTATTAAACTGTGTTGTTCTATGGGCGTTTATATGCTTTTTTTTTTTTCGGCACAAGAGCGATCATGGATCTCCCGGGACCAATTACTTGCCCCCAGGCTCGTCCGGGCCTTCCACTTGAAGTACAATCTCAAACCATCCCTGAGACGCCCGAAGGTCGCTCCTGAAGGGGGGGATACTGTGAGGATCGGCGAGAGGTCCCGCCTCCGCGACAGGCCCTGTGACGACACGGGGGACGTGCCGCAAACCAAGGAAGCTACCCACAGGCGCCGCGCTGTCAGACAGAGGGATACCTCCAGGTTCGGGCTTAGGCCCCACCCCCGTGTCACGTCCTGTGACGACACTGGTGACGCATCGTGCCCACAGGAAACCACGCACTGGCACCGCGTCACAAAGAGCATAAGAGGGGTTAATCCTTAACTCCACACAAACCCAGGATCACTTGTACCTGCAGCTCACTCCACCTCCACTCTACCATTGGGCACTTGCTACCGTGTGGGCGGTTAACGGTAATGTTAAAGTTAATGCTGACTGCTCATTGGTCACTTGCCCTTTATATGTTCAGCCAGCCCTCTTCGTTCCTGAACGTAATGCTTACCCCAAGCATCTGCTGCCTTGTCTTGTTGCCTGGTGCAATTCAATCCTGTCTTGTCTCTCAGTGTTTTGACCTCGGCTTGTACCTGGACACCCGACTTCTCTCTACCTCAACCTTGGCTTGCTTCTGGACCTCTACCTTCTCAGTCCCTGGCCCCAGGCTATCCTTTACAACAATTCGAATTTTTCAATCCCTGACAACGGCTAGTATTACGACTATCCTCACTTCACAACCCTGACCTGGCTATATGACTATCACTCTACACTCTGGACAAGCTCACGCGGGTGGAGGTCGGTTTACACTAACAACCCCACCTCGGCCTCGTGGTTCAGTCTTGTTTGTGGTGAACGCCTGTTACAGGCACAAGTTCGATGGCGGCAATGACATCACGTCCTGTAGCACTGAAATTGCATCACCCCGCGGCACACCCAAACCACGCCCCGTCTGGCTCCTCATTTAGGTATGCCGCTGCAGGATCCTGTTTGAAATAAGACGGTGGAGCCTCACACATTGGATGGTAGGGGATGTCTTCCGGCTCCACAGGTTCCTTGGCGGGCGGGTCCTTCACAGCGCCTTCGTCTTCCTCGGGCTTGGAGCTCCTCCAGGGTTCCGTCAGCACCAACGCCTTCTGGAAAGACACCGTTGGATCAGGACTCTGCCGCAGGACACGGGTAGGTGAAGATCTCTTCTTTACAGCTCCCGAACGGCTGATCAACTTCTGAGGAAGGTAAAGACAACTCTTGGGCCGTGATGTTGGGGCGCCCCATGATCCCTAGTGGCTATTGGCACTGAGCTTGCCTGCTCCTGCGCATTGGGAAGCGCACCCAACACCCCCAGGGCAGTCAAATCACCCTTCTGGTCAGCAGGCACAGGTTCCAGTCCTGGAACCATTGGCAGCATCATAGCGGAGGTCGTCTCGGGCACGGTACACCTGCACCTTGGGTAGATGCTAGCAGGGCACATGGTCCACCGATGGTTCCGTCGCATACAGGTTGGCACCGGCTACATCTAGTGGCAGTAGGGGACAGTTGTAGGCCAAATTAGGGGCTGCATCGAAGGAACACAGGCCCACGATATCCGTGGCAGGATAGAACTCTGCAGGGGGCGCAGCGAGCAGCAGGTGAGCCCAATCATAGACTGGCATAGGAAAGACCGAAGGGGCCACACCGTCTGGTGTGAAGGCCCGGTTTATTGGCTAGAACACAGCCGGATTTGGCACAAGGCTGGCAGGCCTCATGTACAGGGCCCCGCAGTGCTGACACCACAAGCTGGGACTGGCTTCCCCTCTGGGGAGCCAGCAGTTGGGGCACACACACATCACATGTGGTTTTGCCCATTGATTGTAACTACCAGGTAGCCCCCTGGTAGATAGTAGTTGGTCAGCTATAGCTCAGACATTTTCGTTTGAGGTAGAATATTAAGTAGCTCTTTCCTCGCAGTGGTGGTCTCCTATTTGTGCTTGAATGTTGCCCTTCCCCTAGGTGGAATACAGAGTAGGGCAGGGTGGATCAAAGAATGACCTTGCTCTGGCTGAGCCAGTCACAGTGATGGGCAGGGTTAGTTTTTCCCGCCGAATAGCTTGCAACAAATTTTTGCAGAAGCTTGTAACTTGTTTTAATCTAATCTCAATTCATATTCTAAATGCAGGTTTTATATCCTAAAACTTCCGGTCCTTCTGGCATGTCCTTAACCCCCTCCTCCCATAAATCTGCAGTGACACCTTTATTTCTGGAGGGGACAAATTTGCTTTCTTTTGAATCAAAAGCTGCCCGAAAATAGAAAATAACTTCCTTTCTATAATACAGTATCTGGAAGGATGCCACTTTCACTGTTTGTGACGGTTCAGGGGATTCCTTCACCTCCATGTATCCCATGCGCTGTGCTCCCTCCTGCCTCTGATATCCCTTTCTTGCCTTCCCGTTCTGTTCCTCCTTCTTCCTCCCGCATCTGTCCCTCTGTGGCATCCCCTGACGCTCCCCCAGCGTCTGCGCGCATTCCCCGTGCGCCTTCTCAAACTCCCGTTTCCCTCTGCAGTTCTCCCCGCTCATGGTCTCCCTCTGCTCCCGCTCCGGTCCCCTTACCTCCTGGAAACTCTCCTCCGGTTCTCCCCCTGCCCATGTCGGGTGCCCCCACGACGCGACGCTCCGTGCGCCTGACACAGTCATGTGAGTGCGCACTCTAACCTTACAGAGGTCGTGTGCACACACTCCTCTTGTAAGCCTTCCCAGACCTCTGACTCCTCCTCTCATGATGTACAAGCTATCTCCCTCTCTGGTTCACCTGTCTCATCCCTCTCTCCTCTCCTATCCCTGCTGCCTCTCTCCTCACCCTCTGCTCCTCATCTCACTCCCATTGGTGTTCCCTCCTTTATAACCCCTGTCTGTCCTCTAGCTCATTGCTCTGCATAGTTTCTTGTAACCTCTGTGTGTGCAGTCCTATACTTGGCTCTCCTCTGTCTTTCAGCATTTGTTCCTGCTCCTGCTTACCCCTGGATCTCCCTGGATTGACCTCTGCTTGTACTGGATTACCCTGCTCTCTCCTGCCCTTGAACCCTGCTTACGGACACGACTTTGCTGACTTCTGTATATCCCTGGACTCTGGCTTACAGACATCACTATCCTGCTCTCTATTGCCCTTGACTCTGGCACACGGACATCCCTATCTGAACTCTATATCCCAAGGCGTTGCAAGTATACTCTAACCATCTTTCTACAGGCCCGGCAACACACTACTACACTCCGGGCACGCCCTCACTGCTGTGGGTGCATGTTTTAAGCCTACCCACCTCAGTACTGGGGACTGCCCAGGTCTGCGGGCATACAGGCGTTACATTATGCAGAGCCCAACCAATGCAGACCCCCTGAGGTGGGTCAAGGTGTTTCTTTGGAACATTTACAATTTGTGAGCAACCAGCTGACCACTATTTCCCAGCAGCTTGCTAACCTCTCTATTCAGGAAACTCCAGTGGCTCCGTCAACCCGTGTTGCTATGATTTATGGTAATGCTGGACCCCATATTCCACCTCCAAACCGGTATAATGGGGGCCCCCTCGCTTGCCGCGAATTTCTAAACCAATGCGAGGTGCAATTCAAAATGTCCCCCTCTCAGTTTCCTACCGGCCGCTCTAAGGTGGCTTACATTTACGCCTTGCTAACCGGCGACGCCATCGCTTGGGCTTCTCCCCTCTGGGAACATAAGACTGAATTAACCCAAGATTACCCTAAATTTAGGCGTGAATTCCAGCAAGTGTTTGACACTCCCACACGACGGGAGACGGCCGCCTTCTCTCTCTTTCATATCTGACAGGCTCGAAGATCTGCTGCCAAGTACGCGATCGAGTTCCGTACCCTCGCCGCGGAGACTCAATGGAATGATGAGGCACTCGCCGCCGCATACTGTCACGGTCTCTCTGACACCTTGAAGGATGATCTTGCAACTCATGCCCGGCCTTCCTCCCTGGAGGAACTTATTACTCTCAGAATACGAATGGACCAGCGCACCCAGGAACGACGGCATGAGAGACACTGTTCCCGTTTTCTTTCTTCCCCTGTTGTCTCTCACAGGTCGCTGTCTACGCCGCTCCTGGCATTGGACGCCCCAGAGCCAATGCAAATCGGTAGCCAACAACTTCGGGCCACGGAGAGAATGCAACGCATCAGAAGGGACTCTGTTTTTACTGTGGTTCTTTGGAACATCGCCTTCAGAACTGTTCCCTGAAGCCGGGAAACGGGAACACCCAGTAAAGGTAGAGGGGCTTCCTACTGGAAGTAAAAGCTTTCATTGACTCTGGATCTGGCGGTAACTTCTTGGATTAAACCTTCGCCTCTGAGAAGCAAATTCCCCTGGTCAAGAGAAAAGCACCCATTGGTCTTGAGGCTATCAACGGTCGCCCGCTCCAGCCAGCATTCATCATTTGGGAGTCCATTCCTCTCACTTTGACCTTGGCCGACGGTCATAAGGAGGTAATAGTTTTTGATATCTTTCATTCTCCTACCATTCAGCTTATTTTAGGATTGCCGTGGCTTCAACTCCACAATCCGCGCATTGATTGGACTGGCACCCTACCTATCCAGTGGCCTTCCTCCGCTGAGTCAGTCCCTACGGCTCCTCCTGTTGCGGTGCTCGCCAATTTGGATTCCATGCCTTCCAATCTATCGATTCTCCCGACCATGTATCATGAGTTCCTGGATGTGTTCAACAAACTACAGGCTGAAGTTCTGCCTCCCCATCGTCCACACGATTGTCCTATCGATTTAATTCCAGGAACTATCCTCCCGAAGTCGAAATCTTACCCTTTGTCCATTCCAGAAACTGAAGCTATGACGTCTTATATCCAAGAAATTTTGGAGAAAGGATTCATCCGCAATTCTGCTTCCCCCGCTGGGGCAGGCTTCTTCTTCGTGAAAAAGGATGGATCGCTAAGAACCTGTATTGACTTTCGCGGACTCAACAAATCACGGTAAAGAATCGGTACCCCCTTCCCTTAATCTCTGAACTTTTCGATCGTCTCCAAGGAGCCTCTATCTTCTCCAAGCTCGATTTAAGAGGGGCCTATAACCTCATTCGCATAAGGGAGGGGGACGAGAGGAAAACCGCGTTTAATACGCAATCTGGACATTATGAGTATCTAGTAATGCCCTTTGGTTTATGCAATGCTCCTGCCGTCTTCCAAGAGTTCATAAACGACATCTTCCAGGATATATTGGGAACTTTTGTTATCGTATACTTGGATGACATTCTCATTTTTTCTAAAAACTTAAATTAACACATTCATCATACCAAACTGGTGCTTTCTAGGCTCTATACGCCAAGATGGAGAAATGTTTGTTCCACCAGACGTCTACTGCCTTCCTAGGCTATATTATCTCTAACCAATGTTTTTTATGGACCCAGAGAAATTGAAGTCTGTTCTTGACTGGCCGCTGCCAAATTCTCTCAAGGCCGTGCAGCGTTTTCTCGGCTTTGCCAATTATTACAGGAAATTCATCCGTAATTTTTCTTCCATTGCTCTCCCCATCACTGCCTTGACCAAAAAAGGTGCCGACCCCACGTCCTGGTCTACTGAAGCTGTTGACTCATTCGAGTTTCTCATAAAAGCCTTCGTCTCTGCACCCATCCTACGTCACCCGGATACCTCCCTTTCCTTCACATTGGAAGTTGACGCCTCGGATGTGGGAGCCGGTGCAGTTCTTTCTCAGAAATCTTCTCCCCAAGAAAAGCTTCATCCATGTGGGTTTTTTTTCTGGGAAATTCTCGTCTGCCGAGAGAAATTATGATGTTGGGAATCGTGAGCTTTTGGCCATTAAATTGGCTCTTCAGGAGTGGAGGCATCTTTTAGAAGGCACCAAGGAACCTATTGCCATCCTCACCGACCCCAAAAATTTGCTGTATATCGAGGGGGCTCGACGATTAGGATCCCGTCAGGCCCGTTGGTATCTTTTTTTTTCCCGTTTCAACTATACCATTTCGTATATTCCTGGTACCAAAAATATCAAAGCGGATGCTCTCTCTCGCCAGTTCGCCATGGAGAACGAATCCAATGCATCCACGGAACCTATTCTTCCTGCCAAGTGCATAATCTCTGCCAATAATTTTGATTTGTTGGATGAAATCAACAAAGCCCAGGTTCACATTCCCAGCAGGTTCAGGTACCAGAGGGACGCTTATACACAGCTCCAAGATTTCGCTACAAGATCTTACTTTGGGGACGTTCTTCTAGATCGGACAGTCATCCAAGCTTCAAGAAGACAGCGGATCTTATTAAAAGGACATTTTTGTGGCCTAAGATGAACAAGGACATTTTTTATTTCACTAGTGCTTGTCCGGTATGTGCCCAGAGTAAATCTGATCTGCCCATCATAAACCTTCGGGTCTTCTCATGCCTCTCCCTATCCCGGAGCAACCTTGGAAACACATCTCTGTGGACTTCATTGTCGAACTTCCCAACCCTAAGGGAATGAATACCATAATTGTTGTGGTAGACAGATTTTCTAAACACTCACACTTTATTCCCCTCAAGGGTCTTCCTAATTCTGCTACTTTGGCTGATTTTTTTCCAAGGAAATTTTCAGATTACACGGTGTTCCCATTTCGATTGTTTCTGACAGAGGTTCTCAATTCATCTCTAAGTGCTGGCGTGCGTTTTTCCAGAGACTAGGGATTTCCCGTCTTTTTTGTTCCGGATATCACCCTCAGACCAATGGTCAGACTGAAATGATGAATCAGACCTTAGAGCATTATCTCAGATGTTTCGTCTCTGAATCTCAAGACAACTGGGTGGACTTGTTACCCTGGGCCAAATTTGCTATCAACTCTCTTAAAAATGAATCTACACAAGAGTCTCCTTTTTTCATCAATTTCGGTTTTCACCCTAGCAGTCTTCCCCTCTCCTCCCCCCCTTCTGGCGTTCCCGCAGCGGACTCCCATGTTACGACCCTTCAGAAATCTTGGAGGAGGATCCTTAAGACTCTACAAACTGCCGCATCAAGACAAAAAACTATGGCAGATCGATGTCGACAACCAGGGCCTTCGTTCAAACCCGGAGACAGTGTGTGGTTGTCCTCAAAGAATATTAGGCTCAAGACTCCGTCTCCAAAGTTGTCCCTGAGAGTTTTGGGCCCTTTCAAAATAATAGAAAGAATTAATCCGGTCGCTTACCGACTAGCATTGACTTCCACCATGAGGATTCCTTCTGTATTCCATGTAGCCTTACTCAAACCTTTCATCCAGAGCTCTCACTTCCCGGATCCTTCCCGAAAACCCAACCCGGTGACCACTTTAGGACAGCAAGAGTACGAAATTCACTCCTTAATCGACTCTTGTTGGTCCAGAAATAACCATCAATTTCTCATCCATTGGAAGGGGTATGGTCCAGCAGAGCGTTCATGGGTTCCGTCACATCACATCCATGCTCCTAAACTCCTCTGGCAATTCCATCAGAAATTCCCCCAGAAACCATGGCTGGATCACCCGGAGATCGATCCTCAAGGGGGGCTACTATGACGGTTCATGGGATTCCTTCCCCTCCATGTGTTCCTGGCGCTGCGCTCCCTCCTGCCTCTGATATCCCTTCCTTGCCTTCCCGTTCTGTTCCTCTTTCTTCCTCCTGCATCCGTCCCTCTGTGGCATCCCCTGACCCTCTCTCAGCGTCTGCCCGCGTTCCACGCAGGGCGCGCGCGCCTTCTCAAACTCCCGTTTCCCTCTGCAGTTCTCCCCGCTCACGGTCTCCCTCTGCTCCCGCTCCGGTCCCCTTACCTCCTGCAAACTCTCCTCCGGTTCTCCCCCCGCCCTCGGCGGGTGCCCCCGCGGCGTGATGCTCCACGCGCCTCTTGACACAGCCTGTGCGTGCGCACTCTAACCTTACAGAGGTCGCGCACACACGCTCCTCTTGTAAGCCTTCTCAGCCCTCTGACTCCTCCTCTCATGCTGTACAAGCTATCTCCCTCTCTGGTTCACCAGTCTCCTCCCTCTCTCCTTCTCACCTATCCCTGCTGCCTCTCTCCTCACCCTCTGCTCCTCCTGTCTCTCCCATTGGTGTTCCCTCCTTTATAACCCCTGTCTGTCCTCTAGCTCAGGGGGGCGCACACTTTTTTCCCTGCACCCCCTGCCGGCTGTCCCCTCACTCCCACGCCCCCCCCAACCCCAACTTACCCGCGCTCAGGCGTAATGACGTCACGTTGCCATAGCAATGCGAAGTCACATGACCTTGCAGCGTCATTTTGACGCCGTGTTGCCATGGCGATGCAGGGATAGGTTTACAGAGGCGCTGCAGCTCCACTGGCACTTAATTTAAGTGCCTTCGGGAAGCGGGCGGGGTCTCTGTAAACCCCGCGCCCCCCCGTTGGCAGTCTCGCGCCCCCCCTTGGGGTCGCACCCCACAGTTTGCGCACTGTAACTTGTAACCTCTGTGTCCTATGCTTGGCCCTCCTCTGTCTTTCAGCATTTGTTCCTGCTCCTGCTTACCCCTGGATCTCCCCGGCTTGACCTCTGCTTGTACTGGATTACCCTGCTCTCTCCTGCCCTTGAACCCTGCTTACGGACACAACTTTGCTGTCTTCTGTTATCCCTGGACTCTGGCTTACGGATATCACTATCCTGCTCTAGATGTTGGCACACGGACATCACTATCCGAACTCTATATGCCAAGGCATTGCAAGTATACTCTAACCATCTTTCTACAGGCCTGGTAATGCACTACCACACTCTGGGCACGCCCTCACTGCTGTGTTTTAACCCTACCCACCCTAGTACTGGGGACTGGCCAGGTCTGCGAGCATACTGCTGCGGCCGAGTTTATTCGAGCATTTGCCCGTTCTCGGCCGCAGCAGTAGCCTGGCGCGCGCCGGAGGGTGATGGGCGCGCGCCGAAGCAGCGGAAGAGCGCTCTCCGATCGGGGCACTCTCCCTCCCGCTGCTGTGTCCGCCGGGTCCCCCGGAACCCCCTGCCACCGTCCCCCACATCGCGGGACACCAGGGCTCCCTCGGGGAGCCCTGGACGCGCGTGCAGGGGGCGCACGCTCCCGATGATGCGTGACCGCGCGTCTGTGACGCGCGGCACGCCGAGGGGCGGCCACTAGCAAGCCGGGAAATCTCCCGGCTTGCGGATCTGGCCGCAGTGCAATAAACTGTGTCGCCAGTGTACAGGCGTTACACTGTTGCATTGGTATAATTACAATACAATTGTGAATATAAAACTTAATGTGGTTAATGCTAAGTTTGAGAGAAATGGATATCTGTCCTTTGCACCCTCACAATCATTGATTGTTTAGAATATTCAAATTCGTCTTCTCAAAAATATTACACAGATATTTATAATTCTCATAAATTTTTGTTCAATCACGGATATTTTAATATGTATGCAGCCATGAGTATCCGAACACTTGCCTTGGAAAATCTGGTGCAATTTCACAGTAATGCTGCAACATTTCTGCAAACAGATTAATGGCCCATCGGATTAACACAGTGGGGGGTCCCTAGCAGTCCCATTCAGTATGAATATATCAAATTGAATTGGAGTGCCAGGGACCCCTGCTGTGTTAATCTGAGGGGTCATTAGCCTGGCTGCAGAAATGTCACAGAAATGTTGCATCATTAGATTGCCCCAGATTTTCCAAGGCAAGTGTTCGGATACTTGTGGCTGCATCTGTATTTAGTAAATGTATACAGACAACGACTGTCTTCCTGGCCACACCCTTTAAGATTCTCCATAACACAGAGGGATTCCTTTTAAGTTATATTAAAAGAGGTTTTGCTTATTTCTACCACCAGTAAGAGTTTTGGAGTCAGGTTTAAGTCACCCCACTTTCCAAAACAGACTTTGGCCCTAGACAACCTCATTTCTAGACAAACACAGAAAACCAGGCCAGACAGCTGACCCTAATAAAAAACAATACAGTACATGTATTTTTGAGCTGTACTTGTATTGTAACCGAAGTTAACTGTTTGTGTGCCAGTTTATTCATGCACTTTAACATATTCTGTGCCCTTATAATGACAGTATTCAAGGCAGATAGTGGTTTCAGGGCAATTCTAGACTTGCAATCTGTCAATCTCTTCATCAATAAAGAAGATTTCAAGGTGGAGTTAGTTTGCTCAGTGATACATATCTTGATCCATTGGACTATTTTACAGTTTTAGATTAGAAGGATTCATATTATACCATGATAGTCCAAACTGTCAATCTCACTGAAAACTCCTAGATTAGCTCTTCACAATTAAGATCAAGTAAAATATTACCAGTTTGAAGCACTCTTTTTTGACCTGCATCCTCTCCAAGGTTATTCACCAAAGTAATGGTGGTGATAGAGGCTGCTAAAGGATCCATCTTCAGATCTGCTGGGAGATGAGATGAATGGGGTCTTGCAAGATTATTGCTGGATAATAAACTGGAAAAGTCCAAACAAGTTCCTAAAAAGGCAATACAATTTCGGGTTCTACATTTTAATATATTGCAGATATAACAAAAATTGGTGATGTTGGGAAATCTTGTGGAACTAAAACTCACATGTACAATTTAAACAGGCATGGGTGGAAAACACTCTGGATATTTTAAAGATGGCAGGTAGATTCCCTCAGGTATCTTTAGAACAAATCAGACCGTCTCTCTCAGCAGGCAAGATAGGACACAGGAACAGTAACAGTAGTTAAAAGAACAATTTTATAGTGCAACATTAACACGTACAATTAAAAAAGTAAGAACCAGCACTGAGTCGGATAAGGCTCCCGCCTCGAATGCTGCCGCTTGCCTGGAATGTTGTCAGCTATGCGATGTCATCTCTCTCAGATAATCTCGCAGCTCACAGGTATGGCATCTGATGTCATAATGGTCTCCAACTCATAGTTAGATAGTTACATAGTAGATGAGGTTGAAAGACAGACGTTCATCAAGATCAACCTATGCAAAATTTAGACAACAGATACTTTATCCTATATCTTTACTTACAGATGCAGCAGCCATTATTCGAACAAATCATGGAGCTGTTTTTGTGTGCTCTGCTGTATTCCACACGGCATTAACGCGGCCTATCACCCCAGGCACTCGTGTTTATCGTGGTTGCTTTGTTTGAATTTCATGGATTCAGTTTATGTGTTGACCTTACTTTCTATTGCAATCCTTTTTTCATTATCCACTTTTGCTAATTTGATTGCCCTTTTGCCATTTTTGTTACATTGCTTATAATTTTTATACGATGTCTCCGTCCCTTCTGACTTAAAGAATCTAAACGCCTTCCTCTTCTTGTCCATTTCCTCCCCTACCTGTTTATTTAGGCCCATTGATTTTTACTTATTTCTTTTATACTCATTACCCAAGGGTATACACTTAAGTGTGCTTTTCAACAATGTTCTAAAGACTGCCCATTTATCTTCTACATTTTTCCCTGCAAAAACATCATCCCAATGTATTACTTGTAGATTAGCCCTCAGTTTATTAAAATTTGTTTTTCTAAAGTTTAAGGTCTTTGTTGAACCCAAGAAATCTGTTTTTTATCATTTATTTCAAATTAGACCATGTTATGATCACTGTTTCCCAAATGTTCCAGGACTTGAATATTTGTTATTACTTCTGCATTGTTTGTGTGGCAAGGTCTCCTTATAGGCTCCCCTTCAGCCCCTTCACTTTCCTCTGGCTCCCTTTACCTCATGTGGAGTGGGGTGGGGAGTTTGCTGCGGAGCGTAGGTGCCAGGAGTTGCGGCAGCCATTACAGAGCAAGCACCTTAAGAATGGCAGCTATTAGTGGAATAGATCCGTTGGGGACTACAACCCCCAGCAGCCCAAGGGTCTGCAGTCAAGTGGAACACAAGCACTCAACAGGGCTGCTGCAATTTGTGGTAAGGGGAGCTCGCGCAGACAGCTAGGAGTTAGGCAGTAAGGCAATTGGTCAAGTAGTCAGTTAGTGAGGGAGTGAGTTGGGCAGTTGGAAGCTGGACACCGAAGAGGTAGGGTGTGAGTGTGCAGGTGTTTGTGGCATCTGCACTAGCCAGAGACCCCTGATAGGCCCCAGCTAGGCTCAAAACCTCTCAGTTTGTGGGTACTACAGGGACAGGCCCATATATAGGAAAACTGCCCCTGTAACTTGTAGTGAGGGACACAGCAAGCACACAGCAGCATCCTGGCTCTTGATGGTCTGGGACCAGACCACCCCCATGGAAGAGACTGTCCTTGAAGTGGACATCCCACGCTGAAGCACCGGAGTCGCAGATCATCGTTTGGTCTGTGTACCCCATCGCAGAATGCAGCGCGCCCAGGTGCGGATGCACTGGATGGTACCTCACGCACGAGTGCACCAACATACACTATAGTGGCAGTGCTGACCACATATAAGGGTGAGGGTTTATATCCTTGTGGACACTAGAGCAGTTGGGTGCCTGAGTTCCCCGTCAGGTATTGTGGGGACTGTGAACAAGTGTGTGGGACACTAGGCGGGTGGTTACGGCCATTCGAGGCCTGGCGGGTAGGCTGTAACCAGTAGCCATACTATCGTTCTGTAGTAAAGTTGTTATTTTATGTTTTAACCATTGTGTGTGGTTATTGTATAAGTATATATATATATATATAAAGGTCTTGTAACGGGTAATTCCATACAGTAGAATCCGCTACAGGTGGAGGTGCTGAAGAACACCATACCAGTATACACCCCAGGCACTCTGCAGCAGAGGCTCAGACCTCCTGTGATCCACAATTATTGCACCACACACACCATAGCCACAAATTTTCCAAGGGGGTGGGGGAAAGTGCGCTACATTTGATATTACCAAATCCAGTATTGCCCCTCTCCTGGTTGGTTCCTCAATAATTTGTGTCATATAATTGTCTTTAAGCACCCCCAAAAACCTGTTTCCTTTTGTTGTAATGCTAATCTCATTGCCCCAGTCTATGTCTGGATAATTAAAATCACCCATTATGCAAACATGACCCAGTTATGATGCCTTCTCCGTTTGCACAAGTATTTTAGCTTCCTCAATCTCACTGATATTTGGTGGTTTATAGCATATCCCTACAAACATTTTCTTTATACTTTTACCTCCAGTGCTAATTTCTATCCACAAGGTCTCTACATTTTCATCATTCCTTTTATAAACATCTTCCCTTACAATAGGTTTTAGATCCGGTTTAACATATAAACATACTCCACCTCCTCTTCTATTTTGCTCGATCCTTCCGAAAAAGGGAATAACCCTCTAAATTAACTGCCCAGTCATGAGTTTCATCCCATTATGTTTCAGTAATGCCTATGACATCATACTGCTCCCTTGCAGCAATTAATTCAAGCTCCCCCATTTTATCGTTCAGGCTTCTTGCATTAGCAAGCAAGCATTTCAGTTTTATTCAGCTACTACTACAACTATTATCTTATCTGCTCCTTCCTTTCTGTGCCAACTTGTTTAGTCTTTAATATTTTCTAGTATTATCTGTATGTACCATGGGTGTCTCACTACTTGTGAAACTCGCACTTGCCCCCATTCAACCTCCATAACCCCTTGTTTCCTCTTGTTTTCTATTTAGTTCTTTATCTGTTTGATTCTCCTCCCCCTTCCATTCTTGTTTAAACTCTCCTCCAACCTTTTTAACATTTCCCCTCCTAGCAGAGAAGATCACCCTTCATTAAGGTGCAATCCGTCTCTAGAATGTAGATGGCACCTCTCAGAAAAGGCGTCCCAGTGCTCTAAAAACCCAAATCCCTCCTTCCTACACCACTTTCTTAGCCATGCATTAACCTCCCTAATCTCTGACTGTCTCCCTGCGGTAGCGCATGGCACTGGTAGTATTTCAGAAAATATTACCTTGGAGATCCTTGCCTTAAGCTTTTGACCTGGATCCCTGAAATCATTTTTTAGGACCCTCCATCTTTCTCGAACTTTGTAATTGGTGCCAACATGTACCAAGACCGCAGGGTCAATCCCAGCCCCTCCCAACAATCTGTCTATCCGATCCGCAATGTGCCGAACCCGAGCACCCGGGAGACAACAAACTGTTCGGTTCATGCGGTCATGACAACAGATTGCCCTATCTACCTTCCTATTAATGGAGTCCCCTACCACCACAATCTGTCTTGTTATCTGAGCATCCTGAGTCCCCTGTGCGCTGGAGGAACTATTCCCCTAGCTGCTAGTGGAATTAATCTCCCCCAGCCTTGCCATTTCTGCCCTGACCCTCCCAATATCTTGCATAGATCCTTCTGAAGGGGGTAAAACGCCGCACAGCCACAAGGAATCACTGAAGGCTGATAAGTGGCAGTGAAAAAAGCTTTATTGGCACGAAGGTGCAAGCGGGTCCTCTGACGCGTTTCAGCCTGCAAGGCCTTTGTCAAAGAGTGATCCGCTTGCATAAAAGACACCCAGTTATAGTCTGTGTAATTCACCACACCTGAGTTTGATTTCCCTTTTCTTGATTTATTTCAGGCTCTATATCATGCATATAAACCAATTCAGGATATACATCATGATATACCGTCATCATGGACTGTATTATTGGATGCAAGAATTTTGATTCATTGTGATTTATATTGTTACAAAATTTTGACTTATTGTGGTTTATACTGCTACAAAATTTCTAAACCCCTTTAGGGTACTATTGATTCTGAAAGTATCTCACGGCCTCTAGTCATAAACTTATTCCATGTAGTTGGGTATATGTATACATCATATTATAATATGGATTTAATGCTTTATCAAGGCATATTGTGTGCATATATTCTTTGTTTTTATCCTCATCATTAACACTCTTGGTCCAGGGTGGGAAGGGAGCGGTAATTTCTGGAACACACCAAAAAATAAAAAGATACGAACAATAATGGTGCAGTATATTAACACAACATGGAAAGCAATGAATTCTTGGCTCTGTAGAAATTCCTACTTACAACAAGTGGAATAATAAAGGGCAATGGTCTGACACTGTCAGTATAAGTGAAACTGGATCTTCAGCAGAGATCTATTCTATTTGTATCTGAGTTCACACCATCTGTATGATCTCCGTTTGGAGTTACTTCTCACCAAGAATTTCCTTCTCTGCTGAAGATCCAGTTTCACTTAAACTGACAGTGTCAGACCATTGCCCTTTATTATTCCACTTGTTGTAAGTAGGAATTTCTACAGAGCCAAGAATTCATTGCTTTCCAGGTTGAGAAGTTTTTTTTTGGCCACATATCACTTCACAGTGTTTATATATTTCTGTCACTTTAACTTTTATTGTGGGTGTTCTTAGCGTCGATACAAACCACTTGGGTTCACTCATCATTAACACATCAGTTTGATTCTTTACTATATGCATTGTTTGTACAACATGATATATATATGTTGTTGATGATAATTGGTCATTTTTTATTGCGTCTTATTTTACTGACATTTGCGTTGTAGATGTGTGATGATATACACCTGTCCATTGGGCAATACACTCAGGTGTGGTGAATTACACAGACTATAACTGGGTGTCTTTTATGCAAGCGGATCACTCTTTGACAAAGGCCTTGCAGGCTGAAACGCGTCAGAGGATCTGCTTGCACCTTCGTGCCAATAAAGCTTTTTTCACTGCCACTTATCAGCCTTCAGTGATTCCTTGTGGCTGTGCGGCATTTTACCCCCTTCGGGAGGATCTATGCAATGCTGTTGAGTATCGCCAGCACGCCAACCTGCTGATGATGTTCCGTCTCCTTCGTGACTGAATCCGGAAGCTTTGCCGTTGCCGCCGGTAAGCTGACCACCCACCTCGATCCAGCGGATGCAGGGTTGGCAGTGAAGAGGATATCGGCAATCCATGATGTTGGGGCGCCCCTTCTATTCCACATTCATCTAACGCCAAGACAAGGTCGGAGAGCAGGATAAGTAATATCTCCCACAAGAAGAGGATCCGGCAGGCACGGTGTTAACAAAACCCAGGATCAACACGTGAGTCTTTTTATCTCAACTTCATAGTGCTTGAAACAAGCCAGTTGCTGGAAAAGACATTATACACTTTATACGTATTCTATGTGAGGTTGATCCTACCTGAATTCCGGTATTACATTACATTAATTACATCACTAAGCAGGATTCTGCCATCTCTGAGTGCCTGTTGGGTTTATCTTTGATTTACCCGTCATACACTCCCAATATCTTCACTCAACATGGCAAATCTATTGGGAGAATTATGGCTCAACGCATTTTGCATTACGCTTCGTCAGCATAATTACATCGCCTGAAAACAGCCATTGATGGGTGAATGGCGAGACAAGTTGTGGATGGCTGGTTCAGCTGTGCTTGGAGCAGGTGAGCTGGAACTGCTCTGCCAAGAAATTTTAGAAGTGAAGACTTTTGGCATTTTCTTCTTTATAAACCCCGGTCCGGGATTCTTTGCTTTCGGAGCTGTTTTTTTTGCTACCTTTGCCTTTCTCTGGGGGGACTCGGAAACAGCTGCCAACTTTTGCTTTCTCAGGGCCAGGATATCAGAAGAGAAAGGGAAGAAAAAACGGAGCACTATATCCAGATAAACCACCAGGATGCGTTCCCATAAAATAAAGCTAATTTAATGGATCATAATAACATACAAAAACACACCAACGCATTTCGGGCAATAAACAGCCCTTTATCAAGGTGAATCAGGGCAAGGATAGCAACAGCAAGCTGGTTCTTAAGTCCGTAGAAGCGGGCACATTACATGGCACAAGATGAAGTACAGCACAGTATCTGGACAAGAGTTAGTTCAGATAGCGATCAGAGTGTGGAAAGCTCTGCAATTTGTGTCAACGTTTATGCACAGTATCGCTGGCATAATTCGCTGGCAGGCGAATGATTAGGCTGCATCATAGGGCACACCTTTGTGCAGCAGCAGCCTATCGGTGCTTACTTCCTGGTTCCGCCCTGGCTGGCTATTGGAGGCTCTGCATTTATATACCTTAAGTCTGCGCTCATTCCTTGCTGAGCATAGTCTAGTGTGACGCCGTGCCTTGCTGCATTCCAGTTCCTGTGACCTTGCCTTTCTGATTAACCTCCTGTTGCCTACCTTGCTTGTCTCTTGGATTCCACACCTCTGCTCTCCTGATCCGGCTATGAACGTCCATTCTCCTGTCTCCAGTCCTGACCGTGGCTAAGTACTCCAATGATCCAATATTCTCCTATCCTGAACCTGGCTACGTACCCCAACAATCCACAACTCTCCACTCCTGACATGGCAAGTACTTATACCGTTCTACTATCTATAACCCTGACCTGGATTGAACGACTACTCTACATCCTTGGCGCGCCCGCGTGGCTGTGGGTCGGCGTTAACCAATTCCCTACCTCAGCACCGCGGTCGCGCTTCGTTTGTGGTGAGCTACGCGTTACAGTAACAGAGCAATGTGTCCGCTATCATTCCCATACAGAGAGTAAAAGTGGTAAGAGGATTCTGTAGAAGACTGTAGTTTATACACTTATGCTTCTAATACTGTACATGGTTCTGCCATGTGCATCTTTTAATTCTGTGGTACTAGAAATCTATTTGGACTCCTGGATTTCAAATGAGGATGTTTTCATCTTGTCTTTTACATTATTTTATGGCCTAGAAACTGATATATTTGAGAAAAAAATTAAACATTTCACAAATGTCCCAAACATACAGTATATTACAGTATTTCCTTCACACAGGAACACAGTAATGTACTGTACAGTACTACAATAGGTCTACAGTATGCACCTTCACGCTTATAATCCTCGTTTTTAAATTGTAGGGAGGCGAAGTGGCTGGTGGATGAGTTCAATGATGCAAATGATGAACAGTCCGCCGCAGACGTTTGGTTAGTTCCCGGAAAAGAGTCATGATCTGACAATATCTGAGAGCAGCATCAGGCGAATGAGACGCGAATTGGGCTGGACCTATGGACGTGTCAGTTAAAGTGCTTCACTGTTCTAAAATGCAATAGTGTTGTTCTTAGAAGTGTAATGTCTCTTGTTTCAGCACTCACTATACCTACTGTAGTGCAGCTCCTACAGGAACAATACAGCTGGAATGTTTATTGTAGTTCTGTACAGTATGTGCAGTCCAGTATAATCATATTTCGGGGTAGTGTATGCTCAAGTGCAGGTATACTGTATCTTTAACATTCTTTCTTGTCATGGAAATATTACACCTGAGGAAGGAATATTCCCGAAACATTGTGCGTTTACAACCTGCAAATAAACAGTTTATTATGCTATAATGTCTGGTATAAGACTTTATTAGAACAGTGCGGCAAGAAGATATCCAGCTCCCAGTATAATCACATTTGGGGGTACTGTATGCTAAAGTGCATGTATACTGTGCCTGTAACATTCTTTATTGTCATTACAGAGTGTTTCCCATGATAAGCAAGCCCAACAAGATTAAAAGAGACGACCAAGCACGTGCATGGATCGATAGTAGCGAAACTGTTAATGATGTTATATTTCCGGATGATAATACTAGAAAAAGCTGCACACCACAAGGAATATAATCAAAATACTTGTGTAGCCATGTATAAAAATGGTATGCAGTTCTCTCTCATGCTGGCAGTAAACCTGGTAAGTATGCAGGATTGCCAGCATCAATCATGGAGGTTTGCCCTCACACCCTGGTGAGGTGTCCTATGTACACCAGGGGAGCGGTAACATACTGTGTGTCCACTGTTAGTGACACAAGAGGTGTGGCTATTCCCTAAGTTATATAAGACACTGCACTGCCCAAAGTTAGTGTGTTGTTCTAGGAGTTAATTCAGAGTATGTTTCAGTTCTGGAGGTCTGCAGCAAGCAAGGCTGTCAGATATATTTAATAGGATCGGCACTGTGATCAGGGACCTGGCACAGGTGGTGATCTCCCTGCGGGGAGAGGTGACCCAACTCCATTAGGTGGACGTGACCTTCTGAAGGGATGAGCAGAATGACAATGAGCGGCTAAGTACAACTGCTGTGAGGGGCAGTCTGTCTAACCATGCGAATAAAGATGCCCAAGTTCACCAAAACCCTCATGTGTGAGTGTGGAGTTACTCAGCATAGGAAGGCACCAAGAAGGAGTTCTTCATCAGATCCATCTCCCTGCGGACGCAGAGATCCTGATGAGGTGGAGGCGCTGCACTGGATATAGGTAGGACTCAAGGCACACTACCTCAATGCCTGTCTTGCTGATATCCCCACTAACATCATGCGGGAGACTCAGAAGTCCTGTAGCCAGCAGGTGCACCACAAGACACATCCATGTAATGGGGACTGGTTAGACCACAGGGGCCAATGTGAGATTGGGTGTGTCCGACTGGTACAGAAACACTGTTACACTTGCAATGACCAATGCTCCTTGTTCAGGGATATCTACCTAAAATAATTCCGTATATAGAGTAAAAGAGATGATCCAGGGCAACTTCGGATTTTTCAAAAGAAATTTAATTAGCAAAAGAAACACAACGTTTCATCCTTCGAAGAGGACTTTATCAAGTGACTGGTATGCAGAGTGTGGAGAAATGTCCAGTATTTATAATCAATAACCCATGTGGAAAGTCTTAGCACCAATTATCCCCAGTAATCCCATGATGATCTTCAACTGGCTTCTTGATCCTCAATGCGGTATGCATTCTGGTCTGATCGCGCTGACTTCATCATCAGGTTCCTCCATGTACTGTAGTGTACATTCCGGCTGCTGGTCTGATCCCGCCGGTAGTTGCGCTGATGTCACCCTCAGACTCCTCCTTCTGTTGTAGTTCCCCCGTTGTCTTGCGATGTTTCTTCAGTGTGATGATGCCATCTTTAGTACAGGCAAAATGGAGGTGAAGGTAGAGCCCTGCGAAAGCAAAGGGCTGGAGGCAAAAATAAAAATAACCTGATTTATTGGGCAATTATGCCATGAAAACTGACAGACACAGTTAAAAGGAAGTCTGACGCGTTTCCAACCGTGGAGGCGCTTTATCAAAGATAAACGCATGTCTTTTTTCACCTCATCAACTATGTAGCTCCAGAGAGAACCGGCTTCAAGCCAATGTAGTAAAAATATTTTTTTTCTTCAGAGTAACATTACGAATCCAATCTTGCCACCCTTGAGGTGGCGAGATCAGAATGTTCGAGTTACAGCCACGATATGACAGAGACACAGAGACACAGAGACACAGAGACACAGAGACACAGAGACACAGAGACACAGAGACACAGAGACACAGAGACACAGAGACACAGAGACACAGAGACACAGAGACACAGAGACACAGAGACACAGAGACACAGAGACACAGAGACACAGAGACACAGAGACACAGAGACACAGAGACACAGAGACACAGAGACACAGAGACACAGAGACACAGAGACACAGAGACACAGAGACACAGAGACACAGAGACACAGAGACACAGAGACACAGAGACACAGAGACACAGAGACACAGAGACACAGAGACACAGAGACACAGAGACACAGAGACACAGAGACACAGAGACACAGAGACACAGAGACACAGAGACACAGAGACACAGAGACACAGAGACACAGAGACACAGAGACACAGAGACACAGAGACACAGAGACACAGAGACACAGAGACACAGAGACACAGAGACACAGAGACACAGAGACACAGAGACACAGAGACACAGAGACACAGAGACACAGAGACACAGAGACACAGAGACACAGAGACACAGAGACACAGAGACACAGAGACACAGAGACACAGAGACACAGAGACACAGAGACACAGAGACACAGAGACACAGAGACACAGAGACACAGAGACACAGAGACACAGAGACACAGAGACACAGAGACACAGAGACACAGAGACACAGAGACACAGAGACACAGAGACACAGAGACACAGAGACACAGAGACACAGAGACACAGAGACACAGAGACACAGAGACACAGAGACACAGAGACACAGAGACACAGAGACACAGAGACACAGAGACACAGAGACACAGAGACACAGAGACACAGAGACACAGAGACACAGAGACACAGAGACACAGAGACACAGAGACACAGAGACACAGAGACACAGAGACACAGAGACACAGAGACACAGAGACACAGAGACACAGAGACACAGAGACACAGAGACACAGAGACACAGAGACACAGAGACACAGAGACACAGAGACACAGA
This sequence comes from Ascaphus truei, assembly GCF_040206685.1. NCBI lineage: Eukaryota > Metazoa > Chordata > Amphibia > Anura > Ascaphidae > Ascaphus > Ascaphus truei. The sequence continues at coordinate 16,984,659 of NC_134493.1, forward strand.
GACACAGAGACACAGAGACACAGAGACACAGAGACACAGAGACACAGAGACACAGAGACACAGAGACACAGAGACACAGAGACACAGAGACACAGAGACACAGAGACACAGAGACACAGAGACACAGAGACACAGAGACACAGAGACACAGAGACACACAGAGACACACAGAGACACACAGAGACACACAGAGACACACAGAGACACACAGAGACACACAGAGACACACAGAGACACACAGAGACACACAGAGACACACAGAGACACACAGAGACACACAGAGACACACAGAGACACACAGAGACACACAGAGACACACAGAGACACACAGAGACACACAGAGACACACAGAGACACACAGAGACACACAGAGACACACAGAGACACACAGAGACACACAGAGACACACAGAGACACACAGAGACACACAGAGACACACAGAGACACACAGAGACACACAGAGACACACAGAGACACACAGAGACACACAGAGACACACAGAGACACACAGAGACACACAGAGACACACAGAGACACACAGAGACACACAGAGACACACAGAGACACACAGAGACACACAGAGACACACAGAGACACACAGAGACACAGAGACACAGAGACACAGAGACACAGAGACACAGAGACACAGAGACAATGGAGAGTGATAGACACTAGAGGGGATGGAGAGACACTGGCTGGAGGGAGTGAGTGAGATACACACTGGGGGGAGGTGAGAGAGACACTGGAGGGAAGGGAGAGTGAGAGAGACACTGGAGGGAGGATGTGACACACTGGCTGGAGGGAGAATGAGACAATAAGGTGATGGAGAGACACACTGGCTGGAGGGAGTGAGAGACACACTGGGGGGAGGGAGCAGTGGGGGTCTTTTAAAAATGTTTTTGGGCGGTGGGGGTCTTTTAAAAATGTTTTTGAACCAAGAAAATGTTTCGCCTGCGGTGAATTTCTTTTTTTTTTTTTCATGTGCTGCGCTAAAAATATTTAAGGGGTTCCATTCTGTTTTACAAAATATAAAAGGGTTCCACGACTAAATTTAATTGGGAAACAATGGACTAGGCCATTCTAAAATGTGGAATTTCTTCTGCAGCCATTCTTTTGTAAATCTGCTTGTACTGTATGTTTAGAATCATTGTCTTGCAGCATGACAAGGGCCGCTTTATACATTAGGCCGACTAGCCACAGTGTCTAGGGCCTATGAACCTTTTAGGGCCTACAATATTTCACTTGAAAAAATACCTAAACCAAAAAAAAAAAAAATCATAAAATAAGAGAAAACAGCTCATTTTAATTTAAAATGCCTTTGAAGTATCGATACCTTTAAATATCGAAACAAAAGTATCGATGCCCTGAGAAAATACCACAATATACAGTAGATCAGAAGACAAACCATGTGGGCTAATACTCAGTCACACCAATAGAGGGATTGGATCCCTATCTGCAATAGAAGCATTGTATGATAAGAGATAATGGTGAAAAACAAGGGTTATAAACCTGTCTGAGACATGTGAATGTGCCGACAAGTGATATTTGTATTTGCATTACGTTACTTCAAGAAATCAAGGGAAAGAGAAAATGGCTTTAAATATGACGATAACCAGGTGGATTGAGGAATGTGAACACACTGGGAAACACTAACCAGTACATCTGAAACTGTATTTATTAGGAGCTAATGACACATAGTGGGTAGAAAAGGCACAGGCCTCTGTTAAGCAGATATGCAAAGCAACACCTTGGATAGACATTCATACATTCACCAGACACTGCTAGCTTGATATTCAGGTCTCAGAAACATTCTGCAAGCTTTAAAGGTTTGATTCTTTTTTTTCTTTATTGATAAAATGTTTTACCTGGAAGTAATGCATTGAGGAGTTCCATTTCGTTTTCAAGTATGTCCTGGGCACAGAGTTATAACAATACATAGTTACATTAAATGAACAGGGTTATACAGTCATTTCACAGACATTTCATGCACGGATAGAGTTGGAAAATTGGGTACAGATGATAAAAAGGGTGGTAAGTTTCAGATTGAAATAGAGAAGGTTTAACATCACAAAACGGCAGCAAACGGCTCACACCCTTTAGCTGCCCTTCGGCCGCACCAAAGGCTGTCCGCCTTTGTGGTGACGCAGATGTACACTGGAGGGGTTAAGATTGAATACAGCTGTGGATTCAAAGTAATTTGTCATCTTCTCTCATTAACATTCCAGTGGGTGAAGTGATCATTCCACATAGTACACGCAAAATCAGAAGTTAACCCTTCGCACGCTAACGTTTTGTGCAGAGGAGAGAAACTCTTGGAGAATCCCATCAGGCATCCACCTTTGGTGCGACACAAATGTACACTTTGCCTCCCACTTTAGGATTCCTGTTAAATTTCCATTTGTGAGTGCTACTGGTAAGGACATGGCTTACCTACATTTTTGTTTTCTTCAGTTTTACATGGCAGCACCCTTCCATTATTGTTAATAAACAATTTTCTGTATCTGGTTTATTACTAGTATGGATAACACTAGATCAAGAGTTTCCTGTCCAAATGTTGAAGGAAGGGAAAATCTATTCACCTGCGTCCAGCCTTGTCAAACTGAAGGGATTTTTTTGGGGAAGGCAACATTTCCTTTTCCCAACCATTAAAGTATAATAAAGTATGTTACACAGATAAGGAGAGGGACACTATTTTAGTCAGAGTTCCAAGTGCAATATAAGTATTAGGGAGCCATACAGTAGCGACATACTTTATTAAAGTAAATGCCGGCGGCATGCCGGGATCTACCCCAGCTGCCGCCAGTCAGAAACGCGCGCCGCCGCGTTTCCCCCACGCACCCCCCTCCACATCGCGCGCAATTACCCCCCCAAAGACACCCCGAACCCGGCTTCTACTCTGCCCCTCTGCTTCCCCGCACCCCCGCTTACCTAGATTTGAACTCCAGGGGTGTCGGGGAAGCCTGGGGAAGCCGGGGAAGCCGGGCGCGCTTGTGACCGTGACGTCACAGTGCGCCGCCACGCGCCGCGGCTACCCGCTTCCCAGCCTCATACAGCCAGCGGCATTTGCTCGAATAAGAGCTGCCGCTGCTGTACATTATGTTAAACTTTTTTTTGACAGGTGCCCTGCCCCCTTTTGGCCTAAGCCCAACATGCTCTCACTGGCAGCTTCCATCAAGTCATCAACGATTGTCAAATTCACTTTACCAGGGGGAAAAAGAGCATCATCATTAAATGTATCGGGTATACTCTCAATAAATCTAATGTGGGGCATAGTGCTTAACAGTTCATCATAAAGATTTTGCCAGCAAGCATAAAACCATACAATATTATTATTGCCGGTGTGGCAAGTGAGTGTTAGAATGGTACAAAAGCTGTTTAACAAAATAGCTTTTCCCTGAATTGGATGGTCCGGCTAAAATGCACGAGAAAGGATATTGAAGCCGGATATCCATTACAGAGTTATAATTAGTAACCAAAGGGTAGGGTGGTGAATTCGCTCGTCAGCTGTCGTTTCGTGTATACACACACACACATACTTTTGTGTTTTCTGTAGAGGCTGCGTCTCCATCTGCCAGTACCGTTTATTTCGGACAATCCCAGAGTGGTGTACCACAATCTTTTTCTGATCTTCGGGATCAGAGTGTAAGGGATAATCCAATACAAGGTCTTTTAAGCTGTCAAAGGTAATCAATTCAGCGTTTGCAGCGTTCAATGTTATACCTTTAACTTTTAGACACGGTTTACCAGTGGAAAGCTTGTAACCATAAGTCTTGGGCCCGGCGGAAACAAATTCTGTAATGTGTGTGCGCCAGTCAGTAACTCACTAATCAGCTCCCCTAAGAAGTCACCCAGAGGAGGATTCCAGTCACCTGTTTTCCTAACAAAAATGAGAGAGTCAGTGTCATGGTAGAGACACCTCTCTTGTAGCTTGTCCAAAACGTATTACAGTTCAATATGTGCATAAGCGGTTGTAAAACAAGCAATAAAAATATTGACATTACGTCCTATAGTGTTTCCGTCCTTTGTGTACTTCCAGCTAACCATGGCCGTGTCATCATCTATGAAGTCTAAAGATGACACATCATATTGTGGTGAAAAGGCGTAACCAAAAAGAGCACCGGGGTCAGTTACAATACTTGTATTTTGTAAATTAGTCTTTTGGCCGAATTTACCCCACAAAGAGATTAGAAACAGTTTAGAAATTTGTCTTTTTGCCGGGTTAATGGCTATTTTGTCTGCACGTAAATGAATACTCTCTTTTGAAAAATAAGCGCTGATGTATTTTTGTTTTTTTTCCTCATCTGTACACCAACTGGGGTAGCCTGATGCCTCCTGTTTGTCCCCGAGTTGTACCTTAATGTATTTAGCAAACAATTTGTCTATACCTCTATGAAAGTGCCAAGTTTAAAAAAATGTTACACAATCGGTACCCTTTCTTCAGTGCCGCCTGAATTTCAACAGTAAAACAGCGTTCCTCAGCCGTATGACAGCAAAGCGTCGTCTGGTTTGTGACGGCGCATGTGCTGCATAGCGGAAACATTAGTTTGCCATTCATTTTAACAGGAAGTATGGGGAAAAATAAGTCTCTAGGTGGATAGACCTTTACTTTAGCAACCCCAAAGTACCTGTCAAAAGAGGCAACAATCTCATAGATGATCTCTGGGTGACCTCTGGCATACATTTTTGTTTTGTTGATAAAAGGACAGACTGGTAAAATCCTTGTAATGTATACTCTCACGGGGGGCCGCTTTGTGGTACAGCTTAATAGTGCTTGGCCACCGTAAAGTGCATCACAGGGGTTCATGGGCTATGGAAAATCACTTTAAAGAAGACACGCTTGTAGATCCGTATCCAACATGTTTTTCCACTCGTGCTCCCACAGCTCACGAACCGCATAGCCACATGTTTTTTTTAGAAAGGGAGTTTTGATGGTGGTTTTGTGGTACAATTGACCATATGTACCGTATGAGCTGTAACAGTGTTTGTATCTTTTTCATTGTAACACATGAGACAGTCGTGGTAAAAACAGCCGTTGAATTCAAAGGCGGTTTGAACACCGTTAATCGCAGCATAACCATCCAGAAAATAGTTACCCACCCACCGCCCCTTAAAATGTTTTGTATGACTATTCTCCTTTTAAGACACATACAATAGCCACTGTGTGGCGGGTGTAGAGAAACTTTTTTTGTGATGTAATTGATAGTTGGTACAATGGCAATGGTATTTTTTGGTAAAAATTTGAGACAAAACATGGCCATGCACACAGAGGTGAGTGTTGTCAGCTGAAAGGGGTCCACATTATAGACAATGGCTATGTGTGTAATCACGCTGTGTGTAATCACGCTTTCTGCGTCATTTCTATGACACTGTTTCTAAAGCAGATACAAGCTTTCTTTAAAAAATTATATTTTCTGCGTCATTTCTATGACACTGTTTCTAAAGCAGATACAAGCTTTCTTTAAAAAATTTACATCAATGCAATAGCTTTTCAGCTCAGCCTGAAAGTTGAAAATCACAGTGTTTGTTTTCCTCATACCAAGACATGAACACAGTCTTCTCGTCAGGCATCATCGACAGATGGCATATAACTGCTGTCATTTTGATTCTGTACAGTGTTAAAAAAAAGTGTGGGCAATGTCCTTTACTGTCTGTAAACCCAGGGCCTGTGGCAACTTGCTGAGTTACGTGGGGAGGAAGTTTAAAGAGTCGATAAATCTGATATCCAGATCCTGTACTGTTAATAATTTACCGCTTTGCGATAGATTTACTATTTATCTTCTCTTTTAGCAGCTATTGCACCACAAAATAGGAATCGTAACGGTCGGCATGATTGGCGACGAATGTGTAACCCCTAAAGGAGCGGGCTATGAATTTTTTTTACAAAATTAGCCAGACACTCTGGCCCCTGGAACTCCCAGTCCTCAGCTCCATGTAGAGGGTGGTTATGACATTTTAAGGGGGTATCTTTACCATTGTTTAACGGCATGGCATAGACGTAATTTGGTTTGTGTATACCTGTCTCCTGCATGCACTCAAAGTCATAAAAAATGTACTTGTCAGTGGGGTCCTGTGGCCTGTATTGTCGCATGTAACACATAATAGACTCTACACTGTAACCCTTTGTATTTCTCATGATCGTCAGCCGTGTAGCGACTGCATTTGTCACAGTATTGCTAGTGTTTACATTCTATTTTACCACCTTGGGCTATTTTCTTGTGTTTACTCAAACAATCCTGTGAACAACAAAATGCCCGACACATAGGGCATCTAGGCTTGTCAACCACGACCTCAACACAATTCTGTCTGTGGCACGAACAGCAAAAATAGCGGCATGAATGATTATTTTTGTGTTTGAATGGTGTATGACAAAGAGCGCAAAAGTAATTGGAACCAATGAACGTGCTTATTTTTTTTACTCCATAGTAAAGGGTATCTTCATGGTATATAAATAAACCCCGCTCTTTGCAGATCTCACTTGTATAAAAAAAAATGCGCCAGGTGTCACGATTGTGGTAGAACACATTAATGGTTACATTCAAGTGTTTTTCAAAATCGGGTATGTCACTAAACTGACTAGGTGATCATCAGGAATACCCAGGGTGTTGTGTATCAAACGTGCTTTCTCCAATAACAACGCGTCAGCAATATGTCTTTTCTAACAGGGCACAAAGACTGGCTGCTAGACACAAATTATGACCGTCATTATTTAAGTCATAGAGGATTGTTTTATTGTGGCTACAATGAGACTGTGTTTTTTTGTATTAATTCAATGTCTTACAGAGAGAAAACAGCGCAAAACCTCATAGTGTAGTATATAAATAGTGTATTGATATATGTGCCTACGATGCATCACACCACCCACTCTGTTCCAAACAATGACCAGCAGTCTTAAACTACCGTCACCAAGAACCTCAGCGTTGCTCTTTAACATATTTGCCACATGTTCCAAAAATGTCTCAGCGTTTAAGGCGTCCTTAAAACGCCTAATAGAGTATAAAGCTCTATTTAAGGTGTCACCGTCTAGGCGTAATTGTACCAGGTCATGGGGTCCTATGTCGGGCAATAGTCTATTCAATGTACACTGTATAGCCGCGTGTATTGCCTGTAATGCCACTGAAAATAATGGTATTCGGTCTAGATTTGCAAATTGAAAATGTTCCATAGCATTAAAATTCTATCGTGTTCTTTGGTACTGCGCTACACGTTCCAAAAATACAGAATGATCCAGCAAATCATTAGGTTGCTGTATTACTGGTGGTGTATGTATTTCAACACTATTTTCAACAGGCAGTTCAGGTCTTTCAACAATAATGTCATGTACAGGCATCTCTGGTTGTACAAAGAATAATGACTGTACATCCCTCTGAGTGGGTTTGTCAGCAATTATGTTGGGGCTCATAAAGGAGGAAGATAATTAACAGGCACTAACGGGCGTTAATGTGCTTTGTTGTTGTGCGAGTTCTGTATTGGCGTCTAGAACATGGTTTGCCTGTTGGCCACTTTGTGTGTTTCTGTTTACCACTGGGTGCTGATCTAAGCCTCGACCCACCATATTTAGTCATGAGGCGGCTAGTAATTGGGCCCCTGTGCTAAATACCGGCTTTAAATGGTCAAGTTTTAGTTTGAGCCCTTGACCCCATGAGATTCCCATCCAAGAACACGCAATTCTTGTATGAACGCTGTGATAGACACCTTACAAAACCCCCAAAAATGTATTCTGCACAATCCCTACTATCAATGTCAGCTTTGTCCTCCATACACATAAGCGTTGTTGCATTCGGTTGTGTATTGTCAGTACTCTGTGATGTTATTATTACATCGTGTTTTATGTTTTGGTACTTAAATACCCCTTTAGTAGCATTACACCCAAGCAAAATGTCTCACTTGAACGGTTAAGTCTTAATAACAATGCTGTCAAGCGATCTAAATAGTGTTCATGCTCCTCCACAAATATCAAGGTTTTAAAGTCTCTTAACACCTTTTCTATAAGCACATTTAAATCTAGCCAAAAACCATAGTGACTGTAGAACCAACCCCAGTTATGTGGTATATGAATGCCATTAACCGGCGAACAGTTAACGGCTGTCCCTATATGTGACAATCATGGTTTGTGACATTCGTAATGTCCTGTTAAAGGACCCTTCGTCTTTTACTTGGCAACTGTACATCATCACGGTTATTTACACGCGGGCGTCTGACAGTCAATTCTACGTAATATTGTTTCCAACGTGTCTTGCCGGCCTGATACATTTGTTGTGTTTATGCATCCTGACTCACCTCCTGCGGCACAAGAAATGATATCGTCCTGTACAGTTGGGGCGTTCAATGTTGTAGCTCGGGGTGATTCGATTGTAACAGTAACAGTTGTTGCGGGTCGCTTTATACCGTACAATGCTTTTGATGTAGAAGTTCGTTCGTTGTGTACTGGGATACAGTTGTCAGGGATACATCTAATGGCTTGTCTTATGTTCTTCTTTGAAGCTAAAAACAAAACAAAAAAAAAATACAGTCAGACAATTTCATACTAATTAATAGACTAAGGGGCCTATGCAGAGAGCAGCGAATTTTAAAATTGGCGAATTTATTAAAAAGTAGCTTTTTTGGAGAGTTTTAATCTCCATATGCAGAAAAGTGCGAATTCTGCTATGTTTAACATGGATGCTTGTGGCGAGTTTAAATTGGCGAGATGCGCGCTTCAGAAATGTGTTAAAACAAATTCGCGCCTTTTTTTTTCCCTTTGCAATGGCCGCGAGCGGCAGTTTTTTCTGGCGAGGCAAAACGGAGACAATCGCGCCATTTTATTGGCGCGAACAGCCGCTAGATGCCGTTCGCGCCTCTCTGCATTAGGATATTTTTAAAACTGGCGAGATTGAGGTTCTCGCCAGCCGCGAGGCGAGTTTTACAAATAGAAAAGAAAAATTGGCGCGTTTTTCGGAACTCGCCATTTTCTGCTGCTTTCTGCGCGATTTTCTCCAAAAATGGCGAATTTCGAAATAGCGCTGCTCTCTGCATAGGCCCCTAAATAGCATAATTTTAAAAAAAGTGTAATAACTGAATAAAAACGCTCTTATCCCCGCTTAGATAAATAATTACAACATAAATCTATAATGTTTTAAATAAATTCAAAATCAATCAATTGTGCAAGTTTTAAATATAACAGCGATACATTGTAATACATACCCTGTTTTGATTTGTCGTTATGGTCGGTTCAGGGTATGTTGAGTGCTGATGTTTGGTCGCCTGATTGCCCGAGCGTTCACTGTTTTCCGTACCCGCCTTGGTTTGTTCTGTACGACATAAAAGCAAGCATCCAGGTGGTTATTCATGTACAAATGCGTCTTTAAAAGTAAAAAAGTATTTGCATTCAGTTTTATATAAAGACGCATCAGAGGCTACATGTTCTCCACATAGCATTTCTAGATCTGCATATAGGGTCGTAAAAGCTTCATTAGCCATCAGCTCGGCGTTAAATGTGGCATCCAAAACTATAGGAAAAGAAAATTAAAACAATAAAAATTAAAATAATAATAATGTATAAACTTATAAGCGTTTAGTGTGTTAGCATAATAAATAACAGTCTTAAGCGATATCTGTAGTGATTCTTACATTCTTAGTCTGCCTCTGTGGGGCTTCCCTGCATAGTTTGTCAATATTGGTTTGGCTGCTGTCAGCCGGCATCTACATATATATTTCTCAAAATCTTGTTTTTGAGTGTCTGGAGACCATTTGCTTGGTCCGTCGGTCTGCCCGCCCTCCCACGGCTCTTATTGGCCGGTGTATCTGCCCCCCTGTGTCCCGCCCCCCACGGCTCTCATTGCCCCCCCAGAGCACGCTCTCTCCTGCTCTCTCCTCTCACAGGCCGCTCTCTCCTCCCACAGGCCGCTCTCTCCTCCCACAGGCCGCTCCCTCCTCCCACAGGCCGCTCCCTTCCCCAGCTCTCACCCTCCCCACGGCGCTCTCACCCTTCCCCCGGTGCTCTCACCCTTCCCCCGGCGCTCTCACCCTTCCCCCGGCGCTCTCACCCTTCCCCCGGCGCTCTCACCCTTCCCCCGGCGCTCTCACCCTTCCCCCGGCACTCTCACCCTTCCCCCGGCACTCTCACCTCCCTTCTGCTCTCACCCTTCCCCAGCGCTCTCACACCCTTCCTCGGCGCTCTCACACACTTCCCCGGCGCTCTCACACACTTCCCCGGCGCTCTCACACACTTCCCCGGCGCTCTCACACACTTCCCCGGCGCTCTCACACACTTCCCCGGCGCTCTCACACACTTCCCCGGCGCTCTCACACACTTCCCCGGCGCTCTCACACACTTCCCCGGCGCTCTCACACACTTCCCCGGCGCTCTCACACACTTCCCCGGCGCTCTCACACACTTCCCCGGCGCTCTCACACACTTCCCCGGCGCTCTCACACACTTCCCCGGCGCTCTCACACACTTCCCTGGCGCTCTCACCCTCTCATACACCACTCCCCCCTCTCTGCGGCTCTCACTCACACAGGCCGCTCTCCATCCCCGAGAGCGCTCCTCCGGCTCTCTCCGCCTCTCCCGTGAAGGGCACAGCACCTCCTCACTGGAGCGTATCAGCCTCACCGGGGGTCACGGACACCGCAGAGGAGCCCGAGGTGGAGAGGAGGACGTCCGGTACCCGGAGGAAGAGGAGGAGCGCGGCCGGGTGCAAGTTGAGGAAACGCAGGGGAATGAGTCCCCAACTCCCCCCCTCCCTCCCCTTTGCCCCCCGACTCCCCCCCTCCCTCAACTCCCCCCTGCTTGCCCCCCGACTCCCTCCCTCCCTCTTGCCCCCCGACTCTCCCCTCCCTCCCCCTTGCCCCCCGACTCCCCCCTCCCTCCCCCCCGACTCCCCCCTCCCTCCCCCCCGACTCCCCCCTCCCTCCCCCTTGCCCCCCTCCCCTTTGCCCCCCTCCCCCTTTTACACTTTAAAAAAACAATTCTAGGCCTTTAAATGTCATTAAAATACATTCAATATAGCCCAATAAAAAAAAGTTGTTGTATTACATAAAGCCTAAATAAAAATACATTCAATGTCATTAAAATACATTCAACACCACGACATAAAATAATATATTACGGCCTTAGGCGGTACTATATTATCACGTGCCACTTTTTAGAAAAATAAATACATTAAATGCTAATTTGAAAAGACAGACATGAATAAAACAATAAAATAAAGTGTGTGTGTGTGTGTGTGTGTGTGTGTAGTACTTGTAATGCATGAAAATTCCTGTAAGTAAAATATTTAAACTATAAAGTAAATGTTTCCTATTTTCTTTGTGTACTACAAACCCCCTATCGCCTCTAGATAACCGGGTATTATGCTCTTAATGCAGGTCTGTCTGAGTTTAAAAAAATTGCTATGGCCTCTGTTCATAGTCTTTTGACATTTTCTGACATGTGCACTGCATTATTTCAAAATAAACATGCCCGTATTAAAAAAAAAACATGCCCGGACATGTCCCAAACGCAAAAAAACCTGCCCGGGCATGCACCTCATATGGTATACGCCCCCTCCTATCTACGTCAACAGTATGCACCAATCAGAAAAAATAATTAAAAAATACATATAATAAAAAATAAAAAAAATGGCGCAGGGGGCGTAAACCACGTTCTTTGGCGTAGGGGGCATCAACCATATTTTTATGGCGTAGGGGGCGTCAACCCCAAAATTGCCGCAGGGGGCGGGACTGGATACGGAAGGGGCGGAGCATGTGGGCAAGGTTTTGTCAAAAGAGGCAGGGCTTAGGCCAAAAGGGGGCGGGGCACTTATCAAAAAAAGTTTGACAATGTATGTCTCCCTACTAATAATAATATAATATTTTACATCCCTTCAACACACACCTTCAATCAAAATGTGTCGAGCTAACTGTGGACAAAAATGGGCACCCCTGAAATACCTCTGAAATATGCCAATTGGTTTCATTTGTATATATAATTAGAATATTACCCAGGTACCTCATTATCAGCCTGTGACTATGAACATCATGCACTGTATAATTATCTCTACACACTTCAAGCCTTCTGATAATGAAGATGATGCACTGTTAAATGTTGCTGAGTATCTCTAAACATTGATAATGAACACACTGTGCATGTATTATGATTCTAATCCAATCCACTGGTCTTGTACCTGACATTTTTCAGTGATGATGAAATAGTGTATTGTGTACGTAAAATAAGATAGCTGACCATGGGGCCTATGCAGAGAGCAGCGAATTTTAAAATTGGCGAATTTATTAAAAAGTAGCTTTTTTGGAGAGTTTTAATCTCCATATGCAGAAAAGTGCGAATTCTGCTATGTTTAACATGGATGCGTGTGGCGAGTTTAAATTGGCGAGATGCGCGCTTCAGAAATGTGTTAAAACAAATTTGCGGCTTTTTTTTTCCCTTTGCAATGGCCGCGAGCGGCAGTTTTTTCTGGCGAGTTAAAACTGAGACAATCGTGCCATTTTATTGGCGCGAACAGCCGCTAGATGCCGTTCGCGCCTCTCTGCATACGGATATTTTTAAAACTGGCGAGATTGAGGTTCTCGCCAGCCGCGAGGCGAGTTTTATAACTAGAAAAGAAAAATTGGCGCGTTTTTCGGAACTCGCCATTTTCTGCTGCTTTCTGCGCGATTTTCTCCAAAAAATGGCGAATTTCGAAATAGCGCTGCTCTCTGCATAGGCCCCCTAATCTTTCCCTCGAGTATTTAAAGCCTGAGTTCTTCAAATTCTATGCTATCTATGCTCCATTACGCAGAATCAAAGTCTATGGGGCCTATGTTTTCTAGGTTACATCTTATCTTATTGAGATTTACCATTTTAGGGATGCCCTGGGAGTAGATTTAAATTAACTGTTCTACTTATGACCTAAACTACAACTACACGCAGAACACAATATATACACATAGCAAACCAGACTAGCAAAAGCACAATACAGTATTACTCTCACCATTACGTTTTACCTTATTTCAAACCAATTAAGGACCCAAGTGCTTAAAAGCTCGTAACATATCAACTACTTGTTAGTCCAATAAAAGGTATCCTACCACCTAGTCCCAATCCCTCCTTTGTTACTACAGTACATTGAAGAAAGGACCAACATGTCTACCAACACTTCTTTTTATAGATTTTTTTATATAAAAACAGATCAAATTCTGCAACATTCTGGATGATTATGCTAACTAACACCGTTGTTAATCCCCAACTACCGGATGGAGAGCTAAGACCCTTACCAACAATAATATCAAAATAATCATATGGAGGTAATTGTACCTACTGGCTCCCAGTTCTCTCTTTACAGGGATAAGGGGGAACATTCCAAGCCTTGTCCCAAGCACATCCTTCTGGGCAGCTTGATTCCATGTGGCTCACCTTGTCCACTGCCACACGGTCCTGGAGTCCCCAGGCACACTTTTCTGGGCTGTCCCCATAGTCTCTTGCTGTGTCTCTGCAGGTTCTGGAACAGGTAGCCAGAACAACCAGTCTCTTCCTGGTTGGGGAAAAGTCTCTCTCTCTCCCTCTCTGGTGAAGTACTGTCTCTGTGTGCAGCTCTCTGTCTGCCTTTTACACTCCTGCTCAATCAGGAGACCAGGCTGAGAAGCTGATTTGCTGCACCTGCAACAAGCGTCTCCACGGGAGGTTACCACCCTGTAGGCTGGAAAGCACACTAGCTGCACCACTGCAGCTCATAGAGAAACAGTGACTGTATCACAGTATCTATGTTTTCTGTTTATATCCAGGTGTTTCTTTTTAATTGTTTGCATTTATACATATAATTTATGTCTTTGCAACATTATTTTTCAATAAACAAGAACTGTACCACTTATTGCATATTACAGTGGCGGCCGCCTTTAAACTTCTGCAGCTGTCTCCCCGCGATTTTGAGGACGTGGGCCGTTTTCGGATGTTTTGGGCGCTGCGGGCGCTTTCAATGTTAAGCGCCATTAGCGCTGTCTCGTCAATGCGGCCAATGCGTGGGAAACTCCGGGACAAACGGAGAACATCCCCGCATTTTTACGGGGATGTTGGAGGTTAAAAGGGGCCGCAGCAGTACATCTAAAATGTAATAAGTACTGTCTTGGGGCTCTAATTGAACCTTGTATCTTTTTACAAGACATTGACTGCATTTTGGACACAGTTTGCTACATTGGATTACTGTGTCAATTACATGTTTTTCCAGAAAACAGGGGGCCAAGAACAGCTGAGTTAAGACCTTAAATCCTTCTTGGTGGTGGAAGCATATTGAGGTGAAGTTTTTGGGGAGATATTGCTCATTTTGAGATCCCTGCATTGAGGTAAATGAGCCAGCAGGATAACTAGTTGTATTAACCCTTTTCACATGCACAAGTCACGTGTATGTATGGCATATGTGACAAAACAGGGGTACAGCAGTAAGATTTTTTTTTTATTATTATTTGCTGTAGTGTTTTGTTTATGCCTGCGGGACAAACAAAATACTGGTTGTGACTTACCCTCTGTGAATCTTGTAAGAGGAATTAGCTCAGCACCCAAAAACATTGCTCAATGCTTCTTATAAATATAGATTACACAGATTTCTTCCCTTCCCTTTCTTTCTCTTTTATTTTGTGCAAGTGTAGTGTTTAGCATACATACACCGGACAAAAGAAACTCTGATAAGTGTGAGGAGCGTAGAATTCCTACACTAGGGAAAAATAAAGAGGAGCTGATACACGCCTTGCTAGAAAATGAAACAGCGAGATACATTGTGGCTACATTGTGCCAGGATGAGCCGAGTAGTGGACTCGAGGGTGGCTTAGCCCTGGAAATTAGGAAACAGGAGAAGCGGTGCACCGAGGAAAGGAGATGAAACCAAACACAGGGCCTCATGCAGAGAGCAGCGAATTTAAAAATTGGAGAGTTTAATAAAAAGTAGCTCTTTTGGAGAGTTTTATTCTCCATATGCAGAAATGTGCGAATTCTGCAATGTTTGGCATTAATGCGTGTGGCGAGTTAGAATTGGAGAGATGCGCGCTGCAGAAATGTGTTAAAAAAAAATCGCGCATTTTTTTCCCCTTTCCTATAGGCGGCGAGCTCCATCTACTTGCCAACTTTTCTTGGCGAGGCAAATAGTAGCAAATCGCGCCATTTTCTTGGCGCGAACAGCCGCTAGATGCCGTTCGCGGCTCTCTGCATTAGGATATTTTTAAAGCTGGCGAGATGTAGGTTCTCGCCAGCCGCGCGGCGAGATTTTGAAAACGAAAAAAAAAAATGGCGCGTTTTCCGTTACTCGCCATTTTCGGCAGTTTTCTGCGCGACTTTCCCCAAAAAATGGCGAGTTTTGAAATAGCGCTGCTCTCTGCATGAGGCCCACAGCTCCAACAAAAACGGCTATTTATTGAAAAAAACGAACAAAAATCACATGGCTAGGTAACCTCTGACGCGTTTCATCCCACAAAGGATTTTGTCAAAGAGTGAGTGGTAAAACGTCTGTGTGCTCCCCGATAAAGTACTAACTATACTGTGATAGGCTAATACCAAACAGATCTAAATGGCAACACCTCTAACACAGCTAAGTCTTAATGAATGAGGGTGCTATATAACCCATGCAGACATATTAGTACATAGAGGAAAAAGCAACACAGATGTAGCTACTGTAATACACAGACAGTTAACAAACATATATAACAAATATGACAAAATAGAAACATAAGGAATGCATAAACAACTTATTGCAACAATACTGTAGAATAGTAACACCAGTTGTAGAAAACGAATAATATTTAAAAACCAACAAACAAGCAACGTGAATAAAAGCAAGGACACGAACTGATAAAGAGATGAATAAATAAGTCACATAAATAAATGTAATCAAGAATAATATGATATAACAGTGATGAAAAACAAATGAAAATAATAAGGTAATAAAAATAATAATAATAAATATAACTGGATCTAACCAGCCATAAATAATATTGAATAATAAAATAATGATTAATAAAGTCAAATAAATAAAAGTAACATATATTTACTCTAAATAATATGAATAAATCCAATAACAATATATGTAAATAAATAATAATCAATCGTAGTATATCATCTTATCTCACATCCATATAACAGTGGAAAATTGTCAGAAATACACACTGTAATAATAATAGCAATATATATATATATATATATATATATATATATATATATATATATATACATACATATAACCATAGAAAATTTGTATCATGGTATTAATTTGTAATATCTCAGAAAAGAGACATAGACCTGAAGAAGCAAAAAAGGAGAAACACACTGGATCAACCTAAAACATTAAGGGCCTTATGCAGAGAGCATCGTTATTTCGAAATTCGCCATTTTTTGTACAATTTCGCGCAGAAACCGGCAGAAAATGGCGAGTTCCGAAAAACGCGCCATTTTGTTTTTTCAATTGCTAAAACTCGCCTCGCGGCTGGCGAGAACCTCCATCTCGCCATTTTTAAAACTCTCCGAATGCAGAGAGGTGCGAACGGCATAAAGCGGCTGTTCGCGCCAAAAAATGCCGCGATTCTCGCATTTTTGCCGCGCCAGGAAAAGATGGCAAGATGGCGCTCGCCGCCTATAGTAAAGGGGAAAAAAAGGCGCGAATTTGTTTTTACACGTTTCTGAAGCGCGCATCTCGCCAATTTAAACTCGCCACACGCATCCATGTTAAACATAGCAGAATTCGCACTTTTCTGCATATGGAGAATAAAACTCTCCAAAAAAACTACTTTTTATGAAATTCGCCAATTTTAAAATTCTATGCTCTCTGCATAAGGCCCTAAATTACAATGAGGAAGAAGAAATATATCTAATAATCATCACTCCTCGTCTTTATTCAACTAAAAAATGTTTCAGTTCCCAATCAGTATTTATACCATTAGTGTGTTCATAGTATAGATCCAGTGCATCTCTCTCTTATTTAAGACATTCAGTCTATCTCCACCTCTGGGATGACATGGAACATGTTCAATACCAACAAATGAAAAATTGGATATACCTCATTGAGGACAAATAGAAAAATGACGAGAAACTGGGGGCCTCATGCAGAGAGCAGCGCTATGCAGAATTGGAGAGGGAGAAAATTTTTACCTTTTTTGGAGAGTTTTTATCTCCATATGCAGAAAGGGCAGAGAACTGCCTTTCTGCATATGGAGAGTTTCAAACAGCGCTATGAGCGCTGTTGAAACTACTGGGGAAAAAAATCGCGTTTTTTTTTTTCCCTCTCCACCGGGCGCGGAGCGCCAGCTGCTTGGTGGAGAGGAAAAATGTTGAAAATCGCGCCATTTTTTTGCCGCGAACAGCCACTAGATGGCGATCGCGGCTCTCTGCATACGGCAGAGAAAAAAACTGGAGAGATTTTAAACTCTCCAGCCGCGCGGCGAATTTGAAGGGGAAAAAAAAAAAAATGGCGCTTTTTTTGAAACTTGCCGGTTTCTGCCTTTCTCAAGGCAGAATCCGCCAATTAATGCCGCTTTCGCTTTTTGCGCTGCTCTCTGCATGAGGCCCTTAATGTTTATCATCCTTCTTTTTAATAAGGCGTATGTGTTCCATGATTCATGACCATAAGGGTCTCATAGTGCGTCCCACATATTTCTTATGGCAACCACATTGTAACACATATATAACAAAGGATGTATAACAAGTAATAAAACTGTTAATATAATGATTGGATTTATATGATTTGAAAGATTTTGTAGAGTTAGAGTACTGGCAAATGGAACATCTCCCACAAGTGAAAAAGCCTTTTGGGATCCCCCGTATTTCTCTATAGTTGTCACCAGATCTAAACCCTGGAAATTGCCCATGGGTCAAGGGAACTTGGACTGTTGTATTCAGAGGATTCCAGCAGTTCTAACCCTCACAACTCTTTGGATATTTAAATGCGCCTGGGACCAGCAGAAGCTGCAATGCAGTTGCAGCTCGTCACCTAATTTGATACTCGTGATGCTGCAAAGCATGAGGCTGGGAGACATGCTGCAGAAAAGAGACACCAGCTGCAGCTTGCCTGGGATGAAGGGCACTGTGGGAATCGGTATCCTCCAAAATGTGCACTGAACTACTGCAGACTGTGCTTGCAGAATACGTAATATGGAAAGAGACACAATTTTAATGCACGATTTCAACATAATTGAACTGGACAAAGTCACTGACACTACACACACAGGGGACATTTATCTGCCAGAGGTGGCAAACATTGAAGCCCACGCGGGACTCGTAGACACATTAATTGGGGTCACAAGGGCATGGGGGATAAATTATAAGTATGTATGGAGCCCTTATGGGTGCTGTGGGTGCTGCTAGTTCTTCCATGATGCTGCTGTTATGATTTAGTTTGGGTGTGGTATGGTATTTCTAGACAGCGGACGTTGTTTAACGGGACATGATAAATTATATACAGTACTGAATACAGTAAAAACACTTGTTAAGTTGTTGTGGCAAGGTTTTGCTTTGCTGAGCATGTGGTCAGTATTCTGTACAAATGCATTCATTTAAAAATGTGTGCAACAAGATTGTCAATGCATCTAATGTTTTTATGCAATGTAAAATTTTAGCGATGGGTAATGTTGTACAATAGCAGGTTTCTGATGTCTTTTTTTTTTTTTGCAGGACAATATATATTTTCAGAAATTGCCAGCAGTTTTATATATTGTATGTCTTTCAAATGGTCTTTTTCTGTAATCAAGCACTGAACCACTTTTTGAATATATTTAATTTCAAATGTAATAAGTACTCTTTCTGGGCTCAACATAAAAATTTTTTTTTCCAGTAAACAAGGGGACCAGTTTACAATAAGGTACAGTAAGACCTTTTCTTAGTGGTGGTAGCATAATACAGGTGAAGTGTGATAATTTTTGAGGCGACATTGCTCATTTTGAGGGCCCGGATGGGAGGTAAATGAGTCCCCAGGATAGCTAGTTGTATTAAGTCTTTTCACATACACCAGTCATATTCATATGTTTACAGGTATGGCATATGTGACAGTTATCAATAATATTTTTAAGCCCTTTAACTACCAAGAATATTCTGATATAGAAAATGATGATGCTATTGAATTTGACCAGGTGAGCTATACTGGTTTCACTCTTAATTTTCAGGAACAGCACAAACGTGTTTTAAGGCACTTTAACATTTTAACATTTGCATATACTAAATTCTTATTAAAAAAATGTAACATTATGAGCTTTATGTTACTGGCCACATTTTTATGTGATGAGATGGTAGTAACACGTGGCCAGACGTTAATAGAAACAATTAATTAACATCATAATAACTATTTTTCTTAAAGTACAGACAAGATGTACATATACAACAGTGAGACAAAGACTTTTTTTTATCCATCTCTCAGATGTATTGCAAGTGATTGATATTTCAATTAATTAATTATCCACTCTGATATGTCTCTGAGCATTTATAGAGAAGAGAGAAGAATAGTGATTGATTATGAGATATGAATTTAATGGTGCATCTGTTAGCTAAAATTAAAACAAGTTAGAGTCATTATCTAACACAGTAACATCACCATATGAAGTTCATGCATCAAAAATAAAGGCTTCTACTTCATTTAGGTTTAAATAGTTCTAAAAAGCTCTGGGTATTAAAAAAGAATCATCCAGATGCTAGATTAAAGAAACAATATCTTCCAACTAATTTATATTTAAATAAACAATGTAGCCCCCTTTGGGAACTACTAGTTAGTAGAAGGGGTTAACAGCCTTCATGGGTTAACTGTGTGGGATCACTCAGATTACTCCCCTCCCTCTATCCATGTGATTTAGGATGAATTGCAAAAAGAACAGCTACTTTCAAGTAGGTCTTGTGACCATTGGCGTGATCAAAAGGAAATGGGAGTATATAGATCCCTGAATGTTCTAGAACTTAGATTCCTCGGGAGTGACAGTTGGCGAGAGCCTCACCGTGAGTCATTTATATAGGTTTAAGTATTTAGTTATGTGTAGTAAGGATGTCCTGTCACCTTTATTGTTTTCAGTTAAGGAACGTGTCCTATATAGTTAGTGTCCATACTGTAGTAAGGGCCAGGATTGTTCTCATTCAAGAAGAGTAAGAAGAATGTGCTCACCAAGGAGTTCTCAGAGTAGAAACTTCTGAGAATAATTGGATCGGGCCCACCGGAAGCCTTTACAAAGTCCTGATCCAATAGGCCTTGATGCGGAAGGCAGTACTGTGATGAAATATTGATCATGGGTGGATAGAGTGAATTCCCACGGGCAGGTCTTAAATAAACTTCCAATCTGATAAGTATAGATGAAGAATGCCGTTCACAGTAAAGGGATACTGATCCCCGATAAAGGGTGTGTTCCCCATCCAGGGTCCACAGAAGATTAAAGCATTATGGAAGCTATGAAAGAGATTGCCAATCTAACCATAACTAAAGGGTCAAAGTATTGGAGAAACTAGACAACAATGCATTTAGTTATGTGGTCAGCATATCATTTTGGACATTGCATATCATTTATAATGACTGTATTGCAATATAAAATTATGAGAAAACTAGCTAGGTGTCCATTCACAAGGGAAACATTCTAGCGGAGTGTCTATGAATATGTAAGTAGAGTTGAGACCACTGTGGTAGTGTTTTCTATGCTCCGTGAATATGCAGTCTCTTAGGGAACCAGCCGAGGCTGGGTGGTGGGAGCAGCAACTACCCTTCAATCCCACTGCTACGTTGTCCCTTCTAGCAATAAATCACAATATAATTATGAAATCCACGGCTCATACCTCCATGAATATATTCCAACCGCACCACGATGGTAAGAAGTTGAATCATAGATATACTGTAGGTAGAGATTACTCACTCCGTTCCCATTACACAAGGAGTTGCTGGCGTGCTCCTACTGATGTAGATAATTGGTGACAGGTAGGTGGTCAAGGCGCCAGTGTCGGTGCAAAACGCGTTAGAGTGCCTCTTTTTGCTTTGTGTTGGTGCCATTAAAGTCTTTTTTGCCACAGGCACCGGCAGTCCAGGTCTGTTTTTCTCAGCTCTGCACCGCCACCAGCTACCTAGCTCCATAACTAAAGGAAACAAACCTAATTACCTCCCCAGCATTTGTGTGAGAACTAAAAGGGGATGAAACCTAAACAAGCCTACAGTAAGTACCTTCCTAGTGTAGGAGTGAAAGCTATCATAGGAAGAAGCACTGAGTAACCATATGATTCGCCACCAGTTAATATCCGAAGTGAAGTTTGTTTTGTATGTAGAGCATTATCAAAGGCTGTGAATAAAGCACTTGTTTGTACTTTCAAAGTTTCTGGAGCCCTTCATTATTCTATCTGCATATCCTTGGACAGACAACTTTACCTTCTCATTAGGCAATGTCCCACAGAAGTGATTTTCAAACCTCTTTTCAGAGACCACTGTTCATACCAGCTTTTAGGATTCAGCAATGCATTTGCACAAAGGTGAATGCACCTAATTTGCATTTGAACGACATGTTGAGTGGTTGCCTGAGAAACCTGGTCTGCATCAAGGCCCTGAGGAGAGGTTTGAGGTATCACGACTACTGTCCTACTGTACATTATATTGTTTTCTCTAAACTATATTCTCATCGCTGCAAATTGATTTAACACATTACCTCAATGAAGAAAAATAAAATAAATGCGTAAACATAAAATATGTGGATGCTTATCAAAAAAGATCTGTGAACTGCTTAACTTTTAAATGTGGGAAGTGTCGCCATAATAATGATTCCCTATAGCTGATTAACCCTTTTAATTGAATGTACTTGTGGTATTTTACAATATATTGAAAAAAAAATCCACATAAAAGATGAAAATATTAAAGATGACAAATAAAACCTTTTAGGTGATTTGTTTATTTGGTAAATGTTTGGAGAACGACGTAGATTTTTATCTCCAAAGTAATCCAAGGAAATGAACCATGAAATGCAATTAATGAAATTGCTGTACTCAATTGCATAAAATGTTGCCTCACAGCTGCCACTCATGTTTAAAATGCATCTAAGTTCTAATGACTACCAGGAGAGCCATTCTACAGCTGACTATGTGGAAGGCCTCCTGTGCTTTAATTTCGTTGAATAACAGATCAGGGAGTTGGCTAGCTGGCTAGTGGCTACCCAAAGAAGATTTTACTTTACTGGGATAATTAAAGTAAAATGACTTTTAGATTAATTTAGAGTACTGAAATCTTGAGAAGCGAAGGTACTGTAACTTGTATTCTGAAGGAAATTAAATCGACCAGTATAAAGTGTGTACATAGTGTCCTATCATAAGTTGTTCCCTAGAGCAGCAAGATAAAGTGTCTTGTTGCAGGAACTTGATGTGAAGAAAGATTTTTAAATCCCAGGCAATTTGTTAAAATGTTTTTCACTGTATTTTCAAATGAAGCATGTTTATGATAACTATAATTAATTGGTAAACATGTAAGGGATTTCCAATTTAGGCAATCCCTAATGTCCTGATCCATTTTAATCTAATTTATTCAAATGCTTCGGCTGAAAATGCTTTCTTTCTTCCAAAGTTCCAAAGTGCTGAAAAGGACAAAAAGTCTTCTTTGCATTATTAGTTTTCAGCACTGCAACTGTGTCACCAAAGTTTTATCAAGATAAATCTAATGTTTTTCAGAAGGGTATTAATAAATTATGTGGTAATGAAAAATGTGAGATGAACCATACTCTTACATCAAGGCCTGATGATTACTTTGATTGATGCACTGGCAAGTTTTTCCTGACAAGGCAAAAATGAATAACATGACACACAGACCTTTAAGGGTGACCTCAGAGGAAATCACAAGTTGCTGAATGATACAGAAACAGAATGGAAAAATGGAAGCTTCTAGGCACTTTATGTCAACAGCCAGACAGATGGGCTAGTCTGATCGACTGATCAGTGAGTTCAGTATCAAAATCAGTGTTATGCATAGAAGCTTTTATGCTTGGCAAGATTGTATATATAGTAAGTTATAAATACCTCCTATAAAGTAAGGTTGATTGAAAATGTTAAAGATTTGTACATTCTAAATACAGGTACTAATGGAATTGAAACTCTTTTTTTTTAGAAACTGTGGAGTAGAAAAAAATGAGAGAAAAAATTGCATGTAGCTTCTACTTAATCATATTAAAACACATTGCCACAAAGTGGACTCACAATAAAAGGACCTATGTTTCAGGTTGTGGATATTTGTTTTTGACACGGTAAGAAGAATGTTGGGCAGCTGCATCACATTTAAGAAGGCTGATAATTATTTTGTTATATGTGAATGTAATATTTTGTAGAGAGTTTAAACAGAGTTTAATGATGTATATCAAAATTAGATGAGTAAAGTGGTTCTTATCTGCCGGCAAAACAGAATGAACAGCTTTATTATATATAGCGCTGCTTCACCCCCACCCCATCCACCCTCTGGGAGATCTTGCTAAAGCTACAAGTGTCATGGTGCTAAACACTTGTGAGGGTCCAGGAGATGCTGAGAGTCTGCATTGGTATGGGGGAACAGGACAGACTTTTGGTGAACCTTCGGGTTGTTCTCATGGTGTCAGCGCCTCCAGTCATAGCAGGCTCCAGGTGTACTGGAGACAGTCCCCACCATGACAGTCTTCTCTCATACCTCTACCCAATAGACTGTTAGGCAGAGGTATATAAAACAGGATCTTTTATTGAGGCAGCTACTGCAGTTATTTTTACAGCGAATGCATAGTGTTTTCAGGATAAGTCCCAAGCCTCTGGATGGTACTTGGCTACTCTTAATTGAGGCCTTGCAGTATATGAGATCTTTTCCCCTAAACCCCCTATCGGGCGAGAGCATGTCTCACTCCCAGCCGGGAGGAACTAGAACTGCATGTCTCTACCCCAGGGGGGGGGAGAGTTCAACTCACTATATTATAGAACACTTCATCCCTAAGGCACAGAGGGGGAGGGCACAAGGTCTGCACCATGATTGGCAACACACAGACCAAGTTTCACCTCCACCCTGTCACTCAAAGAGGCAGCATGGGGGGGGGGTAAACCCCACAGGGATATTCCCCGACTGGGACAAGGATGTCATAAACATATGAGTTGTAGACTCATATAGTTACTCAGGGATTAGAGTCCCTGACTGGAACAAAGGATTGTCATAAACATATGAGTTGTAGACTCATATAGTTACTCAGGGATTAGAGTCCCTGACTGGGACAAAGGAATAAGATATAAGTGTATATCTGGAAATACTCTAAGGTGACTGTGGAAAAGTATATATATATATATATATATATATATGTCTATAAAGTGATAAGTATATATAGATGGCATAAGAACGCTGTCTTTGCTCATATATATTGTGCTGTGCTTGCTATCTGCTATAGAGTTTTGCTCATACATATTTGCTGTGCTGTGCTTATTTGCATATATAATTGTTATAGAGTGATAAGAGGAATTGTTTTGTGTGTATTATGGGAACTACCAGCAGCAAGCGTGGCCCAAGGGAGACAAAACAATTTAAAAATAAGAAAGGAAAACATGTTAAAAATGTTAGTCCTACAACTAATACTGACAAACCAACAGTAACGTTTATCGTTAACCGCAAGTATAACACTGACACTGAAACCCCAAAAGAATATGTGTCACTTTGTACTATTACGCTATTATGTTAACCCTTTTGTTGATAATATGGCTGGGTGGTCAGAAAAAATGGGATCTTCCAACCCCTTTCCCAGGGAAGTTAGTTTTGCCCCATTCCATATGGCAATGATACGGGGATTGTGTTTGGGGGGTGATCCCGAATGGCTATGGTTTCAACCAGATCCGAACTGGGATATGAAATATATGTCATTATGTGGCAGGATTTGGGTTAAGGTGTTACCCCAAGCTCTGATTCAAAGCTAGGCAAGCAATCATGGTTAACCCCGCCTATGCACCCCACACCAGTGTATTACCCAGCCCCTAACGCACCCCACAGGATCTGTTAATTCCAGATGTTTTTCCTCCACCTCCACCACCATGTGTACAATAACAAGCACCCTCGTACCCCCCTAACCCGCCAATATCACTATACCCCAATTTGGAACCAACCATTATAGCGGCATTATCATATTATGCTACGCAAGGTTCATGTCAATCTCGCCAACCCTCCACACCACCCACACATAGCTGGGCTAGTAATAATGTCCCGGCACCAATACATAGGCACCCGAGTGTGAAGGTGGGGTGGGGGGACAGGTACAGACGAGGTACAGGCAGTCCTCGGTTATCCGACACAATGCGTTACTCAAAATGGCGTTGGATAGCGAAACGTTGTAAAGCGAAACATGTTTTCCCATAGGAACACTGTTTAAATGAAAGGTTCCGTTCCTGAAGGCATTTTTAATGCTAAAATCCACAAAATATTTTACGCAGACAATAAGATATGCAGCACACACATAAATTATATAGTGCATACAGGCATAACCCGCATTAACGTACGCAATGGGACCGGAGCATGTATGTAAAGCGAAAATGTACTTAAAGTGAAGCACTACCATTTCCCCACTTATCGATGCATGTACTGCACTGCAACCGTCATATATGTGCATAACTGATGTAAATAACACATTTTGTAACAGGCTCTATAGTCTCCCCGCTTGCGCACAGCTTCGATACAGGTAGGGAGCCGGTATTACTGTTCAGGACGTGCTGACAGGCGCATGAGTGAGCTGCCGTTTTCCTATTGAGCGATATGTACTTACTCGCGAGTGTACTTAAAGTGAGTGTCCTTAAACCGGGGTATGCCTGTATACTGTATTATATATATAATATAACATAATATAAAATATAATATACAAATGTAATATATTTTATAGTATAATATAGTATAATATATATATTATATACACAAAAACAACTTTGCAAAGCGTCGTAAGAGCGTTGGATAAGCCGTTTTGGCGTTGTAAAAATGAACATAGGTATGCATTGCATAGCGCTGGATAAGCCATTCGTTATAAAACGAAGCGTTGTAAAACAAGGACTGCCTGTACTCTTCTCTGAGCCTTTGGCCAATATATTCTCCTCTAGAAGAAGTCCAGAGAGGCAAACTCCCCCCCCCCCCCCCCTAATGCCCTCTGGCTCGACATATGTCTCACCCTCTGTCTCAATGGAAGTTGACGAGAGAGGATCAGGATCGGACAAATCTTTAACAGAGATTTATAACTCTGTGAGAAAAATCACACAGGAGTTTGCAGAGTTTGCAGACACATATTTACCAACAGCCCATAATCCCAGACACGCACAACCATTACATCAGCAGCTTGCTGACATTGACGGCGCAATGAAAGTAGAGCTTGAAGGTTTTCTCAGTGATATGGCAAAAGCAGCTAAGGAATTCAGGCACTTTACCAAAGCACATTCACCAGTTTCACAAAACACCCGGCTGGCACAAGCAGGAATGGAAAAGGCAAGGGAAAGGGAGGATAAACAGGTGGATAATCAGATAAATCTGCTCGCACAGATTATGACTCTAGGAGATCAGACTTTGGTACAGTCTGTGGACACAACACTGATGGAAGCATGGGCTAAAGGATGCCCTGACCCATACAAGAATCCTAATGGGGCTATAAAATACCTTCAAAAAAGAAGTCAGGGATATCAATTTACGGGAGGGGATATAAGATTTTGTTTAGACTGTCTGACTGGCCACATAGACATTGATTGGACTGCCGCTGACACCTGTTTGGATAAAAAGTATGATACACAAGACCCCTCAGGGTTTTTGTATGGAAGAAACCGGGTGTCATTGTGCAACTATGGGAAAATTTGCATATATATTTTTTTAATCAAGGAAGAATGTGGGTGTAATAATGACCATAAGCCAAAAAGAGGATGAGTCTGTTACAGATTTTTGCCGTAGATTTAAAAATGCATGGGTAAATGAGGCAGGAATGCAATTACCTGGGGGAGCAACTGATGAGATTAATATTTTATATGTTCAATCACTGCTCAATGGATTATACGAGCCATACAGACAAATTGTTTATATGATTGTGACCGGATGGCAGACGATGCTACCGGCAGACATACAGTAGAAAAGGAATTGGCCATGAAGGATGGAGCAGGGGCTTTTCCCGATCGCACTCCTCCACCCCCACCCCCAGCCCCAACTGTCACTGTAATGTACGTGAATGAGGGAACACAGCAGAACTATGGCAATAACAATTACAGGGTAAAAGGGGACAGAATAGAGGACAGGGAAGGGGACAGCAAGGCAATAAGCAACGCAAACCAGGTGTCTGTTTTAATTGCAGGAAAGCCGGACACTGGAGAAGTGACTGCTGGTACCCCCCTAAGGGTGAAAACACACAGTCATTCCAACAACAAAACCAGCAGCAGGGCCACCAGGCCCAGGGATATGGTCAACAAGGCCAGGAAAATGGTCAGCAAGGTCAGGGATATGGTCAGCATGTTCAGGGAAATAGGCAGCAGAATGTCCCGAGGCAACATCAAAATTACCAGGGACAGAATGCCCCCAGCCCCAACTATAATGTTGAGTGGAACCAAGGGATACCCTATAACCAATAGGGATGCCCGAGGACAGAAACCCTCATCTGCCCACAAACCTCTGTGTCTAATGGGTGGTTAGATATACCACTATTATCATTGTATGTTGATGGAAGATTAACCAGCTTCCTTGTAGAAATCGGGGCAACTCGTTCTTGTCTAAATAAACATTTATACAGAGGTCCTATGCGACAATCAGACGAGTCCTCTATGTATATTGAGGGAACATTAACCAAATGTTACACCACACCTGCTTTGTTGGTACAATTGGATTCTAGATCCGACCAAAAGTGGAAGTACCTATTCCGGGTGATTCCACAGTGTCCGGTAAATTTATTGGGACGTGATTTAATGGCCAAAATAAAAATTGATATCAGTATTACTGATAAGGGAGGGATCATTTTAAGTTCCCCGCATCTCTCCCCTAAAGATTATGATCTTTCTCTCTTTCAGCACGATACTGGCAGACTATAAGTTCGAGGGTTAACCATGCCAGAGAGATTAGTTGAACAACTAACCAAATTGTCAAATTTTGCTTCTCACGGGGATATGCCATTCATGCATATGACATTTGCCAAACCTATTTTATGTACCATTTATGATCCAGAAACTGAGATGCATGATCCCAGAGTACACACGGATGTGTCTGATCGTATTGAAGGTGTATGGATCACACCAACTACTGTATATTGCATCAGACAAAGGGGCCTTTGTATGGGCTCAGGGACAGCAGCTTGTATTACAGGACAAATATTTACCTATTGACAAAATATGGGATATAGAATGGAATCTTTATTGTATTGTATTGTATTGTATGTCTTTATTTATATAGCGCCGTTAATGTACATAGCGCTTCACAGCAGTAATACATGTGGTAATCCAATAAATAACAGATAATATAAATAACAGATCATGGGAATAAGTGCTTTAGACATTAAGGAAGAGGAGTCCCTGCTCCGAGGAGCTTACAGTCTAATTGGTAGGTAGGGAGAACGTACAGAGACAGTAGGAGGGAGTTCTGGTAAGTGCATCTGCAGGGGGCCAAGCTTTATGTGCCATGTGTTCAGAATAGCCACAGTGCTATTCATATGCTTCTTTAAGCAAGTGTGTCTTAAGGTGGGTCTTAAAGGTGGATAGAGAGGGTGCTAGTCGGGTACTGAAGGGAAGGGCATTCCAGAGGTGAGGGGCAGTCAATGAAAAAGGTTTAAGACGGGAGAGGGCTTTAGATACAAAGGGGGTAGAAAGAAGACATCCTTGAGAAGAACGCAAGAGTCTGGATGGTGCATAATGAGAAATTAGGGCTCAGATGTAAGGAGGGGCAGAAGAGTGTAAAGCTTTAAAAGTGAGGAGAAGAATGGAGTGTGAGATGCGGGATTTGATCGGAAGCCAGGAGAGGGATTTCATGAGGGGAGATGCTGAGACAGATCTAGGAAAGAGTAGAGTGATTCTGGCAGCAGCGTTAAGGATAGATTGTAGGGGAGACAGGTGAGAGCCAGGAAGGCCGGACAGCAGGAGGTTACAGTAATCAAGACGGGAGAGTGAGGGCCTGAGTCAGAGTTTTAGCAGTCGAGCAACAGAGGAAAGGGCGTATCTTTGTTATATTGCGGAGGAAAAAGCGACAGGTTTTAGAAATGTTTTGAATGTGAGGGGCAAATGTGAGAGAGGAGTCGAGTGTGACCCCAAGGCAGCGTGCTTGGGCTACTGGGTGAATGATCGTAGTTCCAACAGTAATGTGGAAGGAGGTAGTAGGGCCAGGTTTGGGAGGAAGTATGAGGAGCTCTGTTTTAGCCATGTTGAGTTTAAGGTGGCGGAGGGCCATCCAGGATGATATAGCAGAGAGACATTCAGAAACTTTGGTTTGTACAGCAGGTGTAAGGTCGGGTGTTAAGAAATATATTTGTGTGTCATCAGCATAGAGGTGATAATTAAACCCAAAAGATGTTATTAGGTCACCTAGAGAGAGTGTATACAGAGAAAAGAGAAGAGGTCCCAGGACAGAGCCCCGAGGTTCCCCCACAGAGAGATCAATAGAGGAGGAGGAGGTATTAGCAGAAGAGACACTGAAAGTACGATGGGAGAGGTAGGATGAGATCCAGGATAGAGCTTTGTTCCAAATGCCAAGAGTATGGAGAATGTGAAGGAGAAGAGGGTGGTCCACGGTGTCAAATGCTGCAGAGAGGTCGAGTAATATGAGCAGAGTGTAATGACCTCTGTCTTTGGCAGCATGGAGGTCGTCAGTTATTTTAGTGAGGGCTGTTTCCGTGGAGTGAGCAGTGCGGAAGCCAGATTGTAGAGGGTCTAGGAGAGAATAGGTGTTGAGAAAATGGAGCAAGCGAGCGAATACAAGACGTTCAAGGAGTTTAGAGGCAAAAGGCAGGAGGGAGACAGGCCGATAGTTAGAAAGACAGGTAGGGTCAAGCTTGCTGTTTTTGAGTAATGGTATGACTGTTGCATGTTTGAAGGAGGATGGAAAGGTTCCAGAGCAGAGGGAGGAGTTAAAAATGTGCGTGAGCGTAGGGATTATAGTAGGAGCAAGAGGTTTTAGGAGATGGGAGGGAATGGGGTCAAGAGGGCAAGTGGTAGAGGGAGCAGAGGCGATCAACAGCGACACATCCTCCTCTGAGACAGTGGAAAAAGAGTCAAGGAAAGCAGGAGGAGAGTTAGGAAGAGGTGTAGGATGGGAGGAAGAAACAGAGGGGATGTTCTGACGTATGGATTCCATCTTTTCCTTAAAATAGTCAGCAAAGTCCTGAGCGGAGATGGAGGAAGGAGAGGCAGCTGAGGGTGGTTTGAGTAGAGTATCAAAGACAGAGAACAGTCGGCGTGGGTTAGACTTGTGCATGTTGATTAGTGAAGAAAAGTAGGCTTGTTTAGCTTGCGAGAGGGCAGAGTTGAAACAGGAAAGCATAAATTTGTAGTGAAGGAAGTCTGCGAGAGTGTGAGATTTCCTCCAGAGGCGTTAAGAGGAACGAGTGGAGGAACGCAGCATGCGCGTGTAGGAATTTAACCAGGGTCTAGGGTTAAAAGGGCGAGTGCGGCAGAGAGAAAGCGGGGCATGTAGATCAAGAGAGGAGGACAAGGCAGAGTTGTAGTTCCTGACCAGTTTGTCAGGGTCTGTAGCAGAGCTTAGAGAGGAGAGGGAGGAGTGTAACGTGGACTCAAAGTCAGGTAAGTGAATAGATTATTCTTCTGATGTACTGTACCTTTATCATTATAGGACATTGACCCACGGGTATGGGCGACATCTAACACTGACCCAGGCCTCATCTCATGCACACCATATGAGGCCACATTAAAGTCAGGAGTAAGTCCGGATTTTATCAAACAATACCAATTATCTGCAGAGAAGGAAGCAGGGATAGAACGGGCTTCCTTGCAAAGGGAGTGATAGATCCAACTGTTTCACCATTTAATACACCAGTTAACTCTAAGACAAGTAGCTGCATGCGCAATTCTAGTAGAGAACGTGCAACCTATTGTACTATCACATGCACTAACATTGCATACATCACACCAGGTACTACATGTTCTCAAGAACCTCACTACACAGCACATGACTGTGCAGCGGAGGACAGGGTACGAAACCATCCTCACATCTACCTCAAATCTCACTGTCAAATATCACCCATCACACACTGGTTCAGCACAAATACTGACTAATCTGCTACTACACTACCGACACACTTAATCCGAGCAGGGCTAGTTCCGCAAGCCGGGGGATGCCCCGGCTTGCTAGCCCCACTCCCTCGGCATGCCGCGCATCACCGATGCGCGGTCACGTGTCATCGGGTGCCAGCGCCCCCTGCACGCGCGTCCAGGGCTCCCCGAGGGAGCCCTGGTGTCCCGCGATGTGGGGGACGGCGGCAGGGGGTTCCGGGGGACCCGGCGGACCCGGCAGCGGGAGGGAGAGTGCCCCGATCGGAGGGCGCTCTTCCGCTGCTTCGGCGCGCGCCCGGCACCCTCCGGCACGCGCCAGGTTACTGCTGCGGCCGAGAACGGGCAAATGCTCGAATAAACTCGGCCGCAGCAGTACACAACTCACAGACAGACAATGAAGATCACAATTGCCTACAGAACATACACAATACGACGTCAGTAAGGAGTGACTTAGAAAGTACGCCCCTTAAGGAGGGAGATGTATTGTTTGTAGATGGGTCATGTTCCAAACCTGCAGACGGAGTGTATCTGCAGTCGATAGATTGCCAGATACAGTAATATGTTCTGGCGCATTACCGTTTGTATCAGCTCAAGCGGCTGAACTTGTAGCATTGACAGAAGCGTGTAAAGTATCCTCACAACAAACGGTAACCATTTATACCGACTCTCGGTATGCATACGGAGTGGTACATAATTTTGGTGTAATATGGAGAAATCGTGGATTTATCAGTGCCGATGGTAAGGGCATATCACATGCCACATTGGTAGAGCAGTTAATAGCCGCCATGTTGCTACCCAGTAAACTAGCAATTGTCAAGTGTAAAGGACATGCTGGAGGAGAGACAGATGTGGCCAGAGGTAATGAGTTGGCTGATTTCCACGCTAAAGAAGCTGCACAATCACAAAAAATGTTTCCAACTTACGACACTCCATTTGACACACAGCTCAATAAGGTAATGAAATGCCCCCTTACAGACTATGATCTTAAAATGTGGCAGGAGCTTGCAGAGGACAAAGACATAGGGTTCATGGAGGCAAAGGGTCTGAGTAAAGATGACAATGGGATTTGGAGTAAGGGCACAGTGATCGGTTTTCCCAAAGTAGCCAGCCCTATTTTAATCTCACACTTTCATGGAATTGGGCATAAGGGAAAGAAAGCAACAGGCGATCAGATCGAGGAATTGTTTTTAGTAAGAGACATTGATCAGGTAGTTGAAACACAACTAGCCAGATGTTTAACATGCATTAGAAACAATACACAGGGCACATGACCTGCAAAACATGAACATCTGCTACCACCTACTGGCCCTATGGAGCAAATACAAATTGACTTCACACAAATGCCAACGGCAGCAGGGAAGCTAAAATATCTGCTAGTAATGGTAGACCAATTTAGTAAATGGGTAGAAGCATTTCCAACAACGAACGAATGTGCAAAGACAGTTGTAAAAATACTGTGTAAAGAGATCATCCCAAGATGGGGATGCCCACTCCAAATAAATAGTGACAGAGGAATGCACATTACATTTCAGGTGACAGATAAATTGGAAATTTCATATACCATATCACCCGCAATCTTCAGGACAGGTAGAAAGGACCAATCGCACAATCAAGGATAAACTGCGTAAGGGAACAAATTGCACTTTTTCAAGATGCCAGATGTCCTTCCCGCAGTCCTTGCAGAAATCAGAATTACCCCAAATAGCACAACCAAATTGTCACCATTTGAAATTTTAATGGGGAGGCCGTTTCCAACTGCCTGGGCTCATGGTACGTATTGCCCGAAGGAAGTTGGAGATCTAGAACAAATTCAGGAGAATTATGTTTATCATCTGATACAGAAATTGAATGGCATCTATGGTGATGTTTCCTCTTCTTTTCCACTCCCTTCAGATAAGCCGACTCATCCTTTCCAGCTCGGAGACAAGGTGGTGGTCAACAGTAACCCGTACAGCCGTACTGACTGAAGAATCATCAACATGTATTCACGCTTCCCGTATCAAGTACACGAAGGAGTAGAGGCACTATGCCGGAGGAAGCATCTCAACTATATATATATTGTATATGTGAAGATTGAGATAATGTGAGTGGCTATCATCACCTCCATTTTGGCCTAAACCACCATTTTCTGAGTGTTTGCTTGTATGTATGCCAATTTGTCTCATTCGTGAATGAATGAATGAACTGTGAATGTTTGAGTCTGCAGAGTATCGCTCCTAGATATAACTAACCCTTTTGTAATTCCTAACAGGCAGGCAAGAATTGAAATAGCATTCGTAAGCAATTTCTCCTAAGATATTCCTGCTGACCATAGTGTAGTTGTTATCTGACAGCTACAATACACATACAGGGCTGAACACAGTAACTCCCTTATGTCACAGGGTTGGGAGGCCCACATTATGGTAAATTATCGATAAGAATATAGCAATGTAAAGCATATTTAGGCATCAGCAAATATATTTTTGTATGTCATCATATCATCATTTATCTATAAGCCAGCCCCCTTAAGGGATGTATTACTCATTTTGAAATGTATAAAAATGTGATACTAAGCAATATGTTTTCAGAGGCTTGAGTTCTTTCTGAATTCTTGTCTCCCAAATTGTGCCTTGGTACAGATACAGTAGCGACAAAGTTTATTCGAGCAAATGCCGCTCGGCAGGATGCGTGGCGGCAGCGTGGAGAAGCGTTGGGAAGCGGCTCGTTCGCGTGACGTCGGTGACGTCACAGTCAAGCGAGCGCCCGGCTTCCCCGGCTTCCCCGGCTTCCCCGGCTTCCCCGACTCCCCTGAAGGTTTGAAGTGAGGTAAGCGGGGGAGCGGGGAAGCAGAGGGGCACAGCAGGCGCAGCTAGAGGGTAGGGAAGATGTTTAAATTGCGCGCGGATTGGAGGGGGGGGGGAACGGAGGGGACGCGGCTGGATGCGGCTGATGTGCTGACTTTCCTCAGCACCAGCCGGAGTAAATCCCGGTGAACCGGCGGCATTTGCTGCAATAAACTTTGTCGGTGCTGTAAACTCATGTGTTACTTTGTTTTGAACCCTTGTCTTATTGATCTTATTTCTACGCTTTGACAGATGGCTGCCGTCGAATAGGGACCCCAATACCTCGGGACCAGGAGACCCCAGACGGAGCAGCTGCCTACATTACTCAAACGTGCACACTTGGAATAAGGTATGGCTTTATCCTTTTTAACAAAAAAAGCCGTTAGATTAAAGTTTGAGTAATCTGTAGACAGTTTGTTCTTTATGGGCAACCTACCTGAGTGACGGGACACCCTGTATCACGTGAGTTTATCAATATTATACTGATCAGGTATTGTTATTGTTGTTTTTGTATTATTGCCATAAACTCAGGTTATACCGTGTGCTGCTAAACGGCAGGGCCAAGTGAGGGCCCGGAAGGTATAATAATTAATAAGGTGTTAAGTCTCCTAGAATTTGGGGAGAGAACTATTGTTAAGGAACAGCAGGTAACTGTTTTTAAGGCCACTGTTCCTTAACTCTATATTCTACTTATATTATACCAAGGGTTGGGGCACCTTATTGGAACCCGATTGACTGGCGTTGATCGGGGATGGATCAGATAATAAGGTGGTAAGTCTCAAAAAACTTGTAAAGAGAAGATTTTGTTAAGGAGCAACAGGTGACTATTTAATTTTTTTAAGACCACTGCTCCTTAGCTCTATATTCTACCAAGTAGTGGGCACCTTATTGGTACACGATCAACTGGCGTTGATCGTGTAATAGAGGAGAATTATGGGGAACCTACATTCTCAGTCGCCGGCGAAGGGTACGTCCCTTGAAATTATGTATGGACTTTATGGCAATAAAATGTTTTAAAAATGGATATTTAGTGACGCAGAATATATTGAATAAGAAGGAAAGTGAAACATATCAGGCTCTGTTTTAAAAATAACTGCAGCATTATTGGACCCCCCTTTTTCCTCACCCCTTTTTTCCTCTTCCCCCTTTCTCACCCTTTTTCACTGAAAATGAGTTGCATGTCTGTGAGGCACAGGAGTTGCATGTCTGTGAGGCACAGGAGTTGCATGTCTGTGAGACATGGAAGTTAATTATTAATCTAGGAAGAAATGGCTTGAATTTAAGAATGTTAAAGTAGTTTTTTAGGAATGAATGCATTAATACTGCATGAAAAAAAAAAAAAAAAGAAGAGGACATCCTCTTTAAATGTTTTTTGTTTGTTTTTATCTTAGAGAGCTCATAGAAACTAGTTTGATGGCATAATAATATACATGTCATGGAATAAAGTGTTTGTGTGTCACTCTGATAGTTAATGTATGTATGTATGCATGTCTTTATTCATATAGCGCCATTAGTGTACATAGCGCTTCACATTGTCACTTGTTGTACTAATCATAAAAATAACAAATAATCTCTTGTAAAAGGGTCATTTAAGTTTAAACCCTTTTGTCAAAGTGTATTAAGCCTGCTGCCATTTACAAGGCATGACAGTAGCATTTAAAATAAACCTAGGAAGTAATGTATGTTAAAGTCTGTTAGTGTAATATTTTAAAAGAGAATGAAAATTTGGCAGTTGTAAAAAGAAGTAATTTCACCCTGACTCAAATATGAATTTGTATTTTTTCACTGAAGCACATTTTTTCCTGGGCGTAGGAAATACTGTGTTACAATATTTAAATGAAGTTTTAAATTTAAATTTTATGTGCTGATTTAGAGGAGTCAGGACTAAAAGCAAGGTATATCTATAATGCAAAGTTTTAAAAAGTAAATGTTTATTTTTTATTTAAACAAAAAGAAAGAGTCTGATCTTATGGAGTAAGGAAGCTTTATTAAGTTTTACTCTGGCCCACAAGATTAAGATTATGTTGGAGTTTTGTAGAAAGGAGAATGTATGTTGATGGAAGATAAACTCAGAGAACGTGTGTATATGTGTGTGGGTGTGTGTAAGAAAGATAAGGAATTATAAATATATAGTAAATAAAACAATAAGATTTATGTTTTTATAAGAAGGGTTGCAGAGATGTTTTGTTTTGTTTTGTTTGTAGTTATCAAGGTTTTTCTGTTCAAACTTATATTAGGAAACTAACGGTTTATTTTCTTAAATACACTGCTCGTCTGATTTTTGAACAGTAGTCATTTAAAAGAGGGAAGGTTAAAAGCAGCCAAGTGGGCTGGCCCCCCTCCTCCAGCTTAAGGAAGGTACAAAGACCACGTTCCAGACATGAAAAGTTAACTAGAAGCTGAGAGAAAAAAAAAATGTTTAAAAGCAGCTTATCGTATGGGGAAAGAGAATGATACTGTAATGTATTTTTTTTGGACTAAGTTTGCAGTGTCAAACAGGTCTGTTTTGGGTTTTTATCTTATTTTTTGTAAAGTTCATTTTGCTCTGTATCAGAGAAATGTGAAATTATGCTTTTTGTTTTTTGTATCTATTTTAGGATAAATACCATCATCCTTTGTCGTATGTTGTTCACATGTCATAGGATTTGCATATGAACAAAAGAGAGGATAATTTATAT
Organism: Ascaphus truei; assembly: GCF_040206685.1. NCBI lineage: Eukaryota > Metazoa > Chordata > Amphibia > Anura > Ascaphidae > Ascaphus > Ascaphus truei. The sequence continues at coordinate 17,021,288 of NC_134493.1, forward strand.
GATTTTCCATTACACACCTGTCTATATGCGGACTCTGCCTATTTTGTTAATTGCAACATTACCTTATGTGTGTTGTTTTGTTATTTATCCTTGAATATTCCTTGCCGATATGACTCCATTCATATTGTGTTGTGTTTTGGTGCTGTCTACTCATTGCTACACATAGCAACATGTTATTTCATGAATATTCATGTAGAGAGGGATATGCACCATCTCTTTACATTTTCCAGCATAACTATTGGATAGCTTTATTTTGAGTCTGTTTGGGAACTAAGAATTAATGTGATGAGCTGCTACTATGCAGTGTTTTGTGGTGAAGCTAATTAGCATTGTTAGGATATTATGGTCACTGGCCCCTCATGTTCTGATAGTGCTTTACAGTCGTGTTCATACTAGCATTTTTATTTACCGTATACTGTCCGTTTCGTTCACATGGGGACTCTTTTATTTATGATTTATTAGTTGTCATTTTATGCATTTTGTAAGTTTTTAGCTTGTAAAAAAGTTGTATACGTTTTAGTTGTGTTATAGTTAAGTTTATGTGGATATTTCCCATTTGGTCTGTAATAAATTTGATATTAGTGGTATTAGTTATTTAACTGGTACTTTATGTATATTTTACAGTTTACAATGAGTGCAAGCTTTAGGGACTTTTAGTGACAACCTCTTGTCACTTATCAGTGTTCTCTTACGATACTTCCCTATGTACCGTTGATTTCTTTCTTTTGTAATTGGTGAGCAAGGTATTTTTGTGTTTATTTTATATGCGGATGCCAAGACAGTGGTGAAAAACAAAAAATTTGTGCTGATACTAAAATTAAAGTGGTTAAAAGCGCTCTCCTTGTGCTTTTATTATTGAAATGTTTAAGTCTCTCCAAACTTAGGTGCAGCTTATACAGTCTTCCAAGGAGAATACAAAGCAGCATCATCGCAAGAAAAAAAGTGCCGGCACCACCGTAAACAGTTAACAAAGACAAAGAATCATCAAGCCAGCGTTTTTTACCAATAGTTAGTGTATCTAGGCACAATAATCATAGAACATTTAACCACCGAGGAATTAAGACTTCAGGCAAGGCCCGGTCTTAAACGAACAATTTGCTTTTCTGAACTCAATATTATCAAGGCCCGGACTTAAATGAACAATTTGTTTTTTCAGGACTCCATATTATTTTTATGCTTTAGAGTGTGTTTTTAAGATGTGTGCCCCGCTAGGCAAGATCAGCCTACACCATCCAGATGATGATAAGGGATGATCAGTTTTGAAATATTTGTAATGTTCATTGTTTTATGGTCACATTATTTTGCAGACAATCATACAATCTTGCACAATGCTACACAGGTTAATGGGTCACAAGGGAATATATACAATGAATCCCTGCCATACTCTAGTGGCCCCCAATGACGTAAAAGAGAATTACATTTAACCCCTTGAGTAGGGATACCTTACACTAATGCCGAAATTAAAATGATGACATGTTAATTTGAATTTGTTTACAGGGAATTTTTCTAAACCGAATTCCACTGGTAAATGAGGTTCCTGTAGGTGGAAATTACACTGGGAACAACAATCAATTTATGGGTCAGGTGTCTCCACCAACTAATGAAACTTGTATGAAAATGTATTTACAGCCCTGAACTAAAAATTTACAGGGAGGATGTAGCCTTAATTTTTCAGTTTTAATTAAGATAGTAAAAAGTGCTTGCACAAATTCTAGTTTACCTAGGGGAGTGTTTTGGATTTGTGGAAAATAGGCCTACAGAGTATTACCATGTGGTTGGACAGGGTCTTGCTATCTAGGTACAATTGTACCTGCCTTTACAATGACCCACTGGCAGGATCAGGAATAGCAGAGCCACTTCCAACGCACAGGGGTTGAAAAGTAGTCTATGGAAAGAACAATTTGGGGCTTGCTTATTTCCTAATGTAGGAGTTGAGTTGCTATATGACAGGCTCAATGTACTTACGGATGTACTGGATGATGTTCTCAATCATACAACTGCATTCATTAATTTACTTAATCAAGAACAGGTACAGATTAGATTAGTGGCCCTACAGAATAGAATGGCACTGGACTATATTTTAGCGTGTGTGCCCTAGTTAAAGAGCAATGTTATGTTATTTAGAGATCAAAGTGGTAAGATTGAGCATGAGGTAGAGAAGATCGCAGAGATACAGGAGAGATTAAGGAAAGGTGGAGATAAGAGGAGTTTCGTTAGGAATTACCATGTTGGTTGGGTTTTCTAGAAGCGAAACTGATGGATGGATTTGTCTGTGTGCTTGCAGTTCTGATTGTTTTGTATGTCTGTGTCATGTGCAGTAAATCTATACTGCAAAGGTGTGTAACACCCTCTACCCAGGCCATGCCACTGATCACAGACGACACTACAGAAGATGCAATCTCAGAAGGAAAAGTCAGTCCTCCTCAATGGAATACAGATGAAGATGATGGCAGACAGACCAACCTGGCTGAGATGATAGCCAGCAGCTCTGTGAGTTTCCAGAACTATCAAAGCCATGCAAATTGGGGCCCTCCAGGACAGTGCAACGCTTCTGAGTTTTATCTGAATTATCCTTAAAAGACTATGTTTTCAAGAATAAAAAGAGAGGACTGTGAAGATTGAGATAATGTGAGTGGCTATCATCACCTCCATTTTGGCCTAAACCACCATTTTCTGAGTGTTTGCTTGTATGTATGCCAATTTGTCTCATTCGTGAATGAATGAATGAACTGTGAATGTTTGAGTCTGCAGAGTATCGCTCCTAGATATAACTAACCCTTTTGTAATTCCTAAAAGGCAGGCAAGAATTGAAATAGCATTCGTAAGCAATTTCTCCTAAGATATTCCTGCTGACCATAGTGTAGTTGTTATCTGACAGCTACAATACACATACAGGGCTGAACACAGTAACTCCCTTATGTCACAGGGTTGGGAGGCCCACATTATGGTAAATTATCGATAAGAATATAGCAATGTAAAGCATATTTAGGCATCAGCAAATATATTTTTGCATGTCATCATATCATCATTTATCTATAAGCCAGCCCCCTTAAGGGGTGTATTACTCATTTTGAAATGTATAAAAATGTGATACTAAGCAATATGTTTTCAGAGGCCTGAGTTCTTTCTGAATTCTTGTCTCCCAAATTGTGCCTTGGTACAGATAAACTCATGTGTTACTTTGTTTTGAACCCTTGTCTTATTGATCTTATTTCTACGCTTTGACATATACAATATATTGTATACAATATATATATTGTGACAATATGTAGCGTGCTTCCATTGGTCATATGGGTCTTGTACGATATCTATGAGAAAGGAATGGCTGCTAGGGCTCACACCGGTGCCTCTATTATTTTTACTAATCATACATGTTCTTCGCTGAACGTTACCACCCCCATTCCCGTCCCTGCTACGTTGACATATAACTCCGAATATCCCTATTCCACTAGTGGAATATGATAATGTCCATTTTCAATATGATAACATTGTGTAACAATGTGTAATAGTAATTGTCATTTTGATGACAAAAGGAGGTAATTGATAATGTGTATTTTATATGGGGTACTCCATATTGATTAATAAAGTCAAGTTATATTGTAATAGTCACATAGCTATTCTGCTTACCTTTGACCCACATATGCCCTATCTATGTTGGCTAAGGGCCTGGAATGTGGTTAGATGACAGTCCTTGAAGTCTGAACAGAAAGTCTGAACACATACGTTATTTCTCATTATCCTGTCTTAGTATTTTATCCTTTCAGTTTCTCCGAATTCTGTAGACAAGGAGATAATGCCAGAATATTGGAAGCAAGTTCTGCACGTCAGCTTGTTTTGCTTGCTTGACTATATAATCTGTCTGTATATATGAAATAAACGGGAGAAAGTAAGGAGCTTGTATTCTGACCTTTTTACTTAATCCTCCAAGCGCTCGTTTCTTTTCCAGATTCAGCACCTTAGAGGGGTTAATGGCCTCTCGAGAGGGTCTATCCGAGTGAAGGGGAAGGTCCATACTGAGTTGGAGTATAGGACAATTTTACACTGACACCGACTGTAGCTACTAGGACATATGTGACAGGAGGCAGAAACTATAGCCCTGGACCAGCCATGACTACAGATATATGGAAAATTGTACACACTGTTTATCCGAAGAGTGTAATTTTTGTGCAGGTAATTCCTTTAATTTCTCTTATACCAACTTTTGAAATTGTACATTAACTTTAGTTTTGGTTGAAACAAAGCATTATCAAATACAGATGTGGACTGTTTGTATCTGGGGTTTTCCTTACCCGAAAAAAGGAAGGGGACACTCAGGCGCATATAGAATGATATGAAGCGGGTGGTATGCCAAGTGATCTTCAAATGAGCATATAAAACAAGGTAAGTAAATGATACAAAAGAAATATTTATTAAAATATACTAAAATAAACACAAAAAAACTTCCAAATAAGGAAGAACAAAAAAGGAACCTGTGACTGGTTTGAACTTAACCCGCATTAATGCATATGTAATCACAACAAAGTATAACTTAATTGGAATTTGGGTCTCATAAATATAAGTAAGGTGCATCTCCTCCTTGATACTTTGTTTAGGTTTTCCACTGGTTTGAGTACATAATATTCTCAGTTTGTCTTGTTCCTGGCGCCGATCCACCAGACGTCTCCTCCTCGGTGATCCGTTTTGGCACCACCTGTAAACAAGCTGATCAGTGCATGCAATGCTGGTACTCACAGGTTCATTAGTCACAGGTGCTCCACCCTACAAGTTTCTCACAGAATGGCTTCGTCAGGGGTAAGATGATATCCATGATATATAACCCCTCTGCCCCAATAAACATTACAATATGTACTAAACACCAATACACAACCCACCCACCACTTGTGCCCCCACATAAAACCAGATTTTATATTTTAATACACATGATTGATACCCTATGGAAGTGCAGGGGCAACAACGGGGTCCCCGGGTGGGCCTTCAGGAGGCCTCCACATTTGTCGGTGGTCCCTGCGGTCCCCGCTGGCCTACACTACCAATTCTGTATCAGAAAATTAAATTTGGAATATATAGCAATAAATGATAAAACAAAATAAAACAGCGCACAACGCTCATGGTGAAGTAAATCAAAAATAAATATATTATTTAGACCAAGGATAAGTAATCTGCATACATCAAGGAAAAGTTAAAATAACATGTCATGGGACAAATTACCCATACGCCACACTACACGAGGATCTGGGCAGTCACGGATCAGCAACCATCTGGTTCCACAATTAAGGGCAGTCCACAAGTCAGTGTAGTGACAAATAGCTGGTCCACAGATAAGGTGCGGTAAGGGCAGTGAAATTTCGTAAGTCCCGAACTCAGAGTCCCCAGAGACAAGCTCAGTCTGTCCCAGCGTGTCTCCACTGCGGGCACTGTCTCCACGTGTATCACCGGGAGTTCTGTCTGTGCTCGGGTGACGTCACTGTGAGGCGCCGCACCAAAATGACGGAGCCACAGAGTGGAGCAGGACAAAGCAACAAGGGCTCAAAGGACTAAGTAAAAACTCAGTAAAACTCAAAGATCATGCATTCTAATGCGTTTCAAGGCTACAACATGCCTCTTCATCACTGCCCTTACCGCACCTTAGTTTCATTGATATACTTAATATCAATGATATTAATTTACACTTCACTACAGAAACCAACAAGGAATATATAAATTTCTTAGATGTCACATTATCTGTGGATATTGACAACCCCATTGAAAACGAATATCTATAGAAAATCACATTCTAGGAATTCGTTTCTTAATGCCACAAGTAGTCATCCACGATCATTAATTAATGGAATTCCTAGAGGACAATTCCTACGATACAAAAGATTGTGTTCAAAAGAAGGTACTTTTCTTGAACAATCTCAAGATTTGTGTTGCACATTTGAACACAGAGGATACCCCAAAAATGTTATTACTTCAGCTTTTGAAGAAGCAAAATACACTGACAGAAGGGACTTATTAAGTTATAAACAAACAGATCATAAGCGAAGAGACAAACGAGAATTACAGAATCCTTTGTTTATTACAAAATATAATAGACAGGCAACATAAATTTCTATGATTATAAAAAAACATTGGAACACATTAAGATTGGATGAAGATCTTAAATGGTCTTCAAGAAAGCCAATACAATTGCGTCATCAGTGTCCCCCAGCCTTTTTTGTTCTACAGATGAGTATAGCAACATTCAAGATATTCCTAAGGGCTTTTTTTCCTGTGGCTACTGCAATTTTTGCAGATATGTGAAACCTTTAAAAAGAATAAGAAAAGTACAATCAAAAGAGAGTCATAAGATGCAAACTTTCATCAATTGTCACACTAGCTTTGTCGTATACACACTTTGGTGTGGATGCGGCAAGTGCTATGTGGGTCGGACAATAAGACCTTTAAAAATTAGGTTTTCTGAACATGTTCGACTCATCAAGAACCATGATATATCTCATCCTGTCTCTAGATATTTTTCAAGTTGTGATAAAGATGGTATCAATAATTTTCATTTTTCAGGTCTCGAGCATGTTGTTTCACACATCAGAGGGGGGGATAGACTCAATTTTCTCAATCGTAGAGAGATGTATTGGATCTTTTTCCTAGATACATTGTACCCCAAAGAAATCAACATAGATTGGAAACTAAAACATTTTCTTATTTGAGTTCCTGATCTCCTCTGGTGTGTGTATTTTCATAGATTTTCAAAGATTCTGATTATGGCATAATATATATATGCCTTCATCATGCATTGAGATAGGTTCTAAATACACCCATTACCCCATCATTCATTTACATAGTATTCATTCTTACAGAGGAGTAGATATATTTACATTATCTATCCAGACATAAGGTCTTGATTATAACAATTTGCTAGTTATTTACAAGCAACTGTATCAGCATATTATGGTGGTTTACAGATTTGATACAATGTTTGCTGGTGTTCAAGAATCTATGGTATACCAATTATGAAACAAATGATACAAATGAGAAAATCAATATTCAACAACTGTACATTATATATTCACAAATACCAAGACACGTGGAGGAGAGACGCTGAGCTGTTCGTTGCTTCTTGCCGCCGCAATTAGGAGCACCTGTGGCAGAGCGTCTCCATTCCAAACCTAATCGCGATTCCTGGAGAGGAAGGGGCGGTGAAATCATCATATGCCTGTACCTCTGATTCCTTATTGCCTAATAACTTCTTATACTTTTGCACCCTATCCATCCCATTCTGGTCCCCAGACACCCCTCTACGTGGGACTACTGTTCGTGTACACTTTATGTGTGAAATGCCTTTACTCACTGTCTGCTTGTGAGTATAACATTTGCAGAAATTCATAGGATTATCATTTTTGTGCTATACAGTACTGTACTATTTATGTGATCCCTCTTTTACATGTGCATGGTGTCCCGCTCCCTTGTCACCTCTACCCACTATGTCCTAGGGGAAACGAAGACTTTCCCATCTTGTCTAGGTTGAGTGGGTATCCTTTGTTTATTCATTTTAGTTTTATTATATATGTTTATTGCACTTTTTTGGGTTATTTTCTTGTAGTGAGCCCTGGTTACCAGAGGGCGTCACTTTTTCACTGTTTTAATTTGGATTATTTCCTTGTGGCACAATCTTCTCTTGAGCGCCAACCCTGGTTATTTTCTTGCTATTATAATTAGATGTGTTACAGTAGCGGCAGCTTTTATTTGAACAAATGCCGGCGGCATGCCGGGATCTACTCCGGCTGGCGCCAGTCAAGACCGCGCACCGCCGCGTTTCCTCCACGCACCCCCCTCCACTTCGGGCGCATTTTAGCTCCCGTTCCCAACCCCAAACCTGGCTCCTGCTCTGCCCCTCTGCTTCCCCGCACCCCTGCTTACCTCACTTTAAACTCCAGGGTTGTCGGGGAAGCCGGGGAAGCCGGGCGCGCACGTGACTGTGACGTCACAGTGCGCCGCAACAAGCCGCGTCACCACGCTTCCCGCACGCATCCTGCCGTGCAGGAAGTGTTCAAATAAAAGCTGCCGGTACTGTATGTTTAGTTATTATTATTATTATTATTATTATTATTGTTATTATTATCTTATACTATGTATGTTTATCATCATTAGATGAGACATATAGAGAAGTTTCAATTTAATATGCATTGTGATATTAGGTCATATACATTTATGTATAGTACTGATTAGGTTTTAGAATTTTTGGCCTAAACATATAAATATTTTGTACAACTTTAAAAGATTTAAACAGATTTATTACATATATAACTCATGGCAGTCTATGTAGTGTGATGTCTCAGTCCCAGCGTCGGATCTTTTGTCCAGATCAAAGGCAGGAAACACTGTACTTTCTAAGCAGGGGTTTATTTACTGTCAGGGTTCTGCTCGCCACAAACCAGGGTCGGACCGCGAGGCTGAGGTGGGGTTGTAAAAGCACCGACCTGAGACCGTGCAGACTGATCCGGATTGCGCAGTTCGTTGTCATATATCGCAGGATCAGGATAGGAGAAGACAGCGTCATCGTTGTACAAGCCAGGGTCAGGACAGGAGACATCAGGATAAACATTGTTCAAGCAATAGTTCGGCAACATGTAGTCAGGAGAGCCCCGCTTCAGCTTAGGAGCGCGGGGTTGGCCTCTGCGCGTGCGACGACCATGGCCCATGGTGCTGGTCACAGGAGATGGTAAGCAGACCAGCGTAGCACACCGCCTAGCTGCACGGGTAAACCAGTGCACAGCGCAAGAGTCCTGAGCGGACTGGGGAATCCTCTGTTTCAGCGCAGGAACCAGGACATGGCCTCTCTAGATTAGGGAAAGAGTAGGCCCCAGGAACCAGGAAGCTGGAGATACACAGGGAAACCTCCGCCTCAGAGCAGGAATCCAGGAGACTGAAGGAAGCAGGGACGAAACATCCGCTTCAGTGCAGGAATCCAGGAGGCTGAAGGAAGCAGGGACGAAACATCCGCTTCAGTGCAGGGATCCTGGAGGCTGAAGGACGCAGGGATGAAACCTCTGCTTCAGCACAGGAGAACAGGAAGCTGAAGGACGCAGGACGGAACCTCCGTATCAGCATAGGAGAACAAGCGGCTTGAAGGGAACTGAAGGATGCAGGGCGGAACCTGGTATCAGCATAGGAGAACAAGCGGCTTGAAGGAAGCTGAAGGACGCAGGGCGGAACCTGGTATCAGCATAGGAGAACAAGCGAGAGCTTGTGGCAAAACAGTAGTGACATCCAGTTAGGACTATGCTCGGCAAGGAGCATTATGGGAAAGCAATACTTAAAGGCCAGCGGGCCAATCCCCGGCGGGGGTGTGAAGGTACTGCTCCAATGAGTGAATGCAAGTATAGGTTTCAGTGATATGCTGCACAGCTGCAGTAGATACCAGAGGGAGTGTGTATTGCTTTGGTGAGTGAATCCAGGCTGCAGCAAACATCAGGAGAGCTGTTCCAGAACTGCACCGGTCTGCAAGGTAAGGCAACCAGTAAACCGCGGAGCGGATTCCTTACAGTACCCCTCCCTTCACGCGAGACCTCCGGGCGAATATGAGCACTCATAGAGTTGGAGGACCGGGATTTGTTGCTGAACCGTCTAGGATTGGGGTTAGAGTCGTGCTCCCGAGACTCGTGGTTAGTCCTTAGTGTACCCCCACCCCCCGGTGAGAACTGTGGCCAGACAGGACCATCCATGAGCCTTGGGGACATTGAGTTGTTCCTAAAATTCTTTAGGTAGAAAGGGCATCCGTAAACGAGCAGTTCTTTGGTGAGTACAGTTCTAGGATATGAGATTGATGGAAGAAACAACTTTGGTACATGGCTCGCCTCGCAAAATGTCTTGGAAATCCAGGGCTGTGAAGAACCAGAGAGTTCCAGAGCAGAAACTGCAGAAGAACCCCCATTGAAAGCCCAGTCTTTAATAAAGGAACCTGAATCTAGGATCAGCGGCCCTGATAGTTGATCGAATACACCAGGAGGAACTTTGTAACAGAAAAACTCTTGGCTGACCACTGCATGTTGGAATCTGCGAGGACTTTTTCCTCTAGAAGGCTCCCAGGTAATGGTTAGTAAGGGTATAGGCTGGTTGGAAGCATCTCCCGGTATTGGTATGGAAGGTGACAAGGCAAGCAGTAAACCAGGCATAGGGACCGAAATCTTGGGATACGTACAGAGTATTTCCAACTGAGAGGAAATAACAGGGGCAACCGAAAATTCCGAGGGACAAAACCATGGTTTAGCAGGAGCAGAGAAGCGAACAACAGTAGAGCTCTCCAATACTGGGAAATCTTCATTGGGAGATAGTATTGTCAGTGAATCAGGAATAGTCCTTGGGATTTTCAAATCAGTAGCTTGAGAAAAAGGCAGAGCCAGGGTAGTGGTGGGAGGGAAGCTAACATCAGAAGCTGAAGTCTGTACCTCAGTGACAGGGACCTGAGAATCAACCAGCAGCAAGTATGAACTATGAAAACTCTTAATGACAGGCACCTTAGGAGTACAAGAAGTCCTCTCTAAAACTGCAATGGCCCTAACCACAGTGGTACCTAACCTGAAAAAAACATGAATAGGTGTGTTTTCTAGTGCAAAATCTCTGATCACAGGACTCCTAACCGATAGTGAGGGTGTCTGGGTTTGATTAGAGAAAAAATCAGATGTATTGATAAGTGACTTAGAAACAATTACTGAGGTTCTAGATTTGCTGGACATGAGAGAAAAAATACCCTTTAAGACAGGAGCTTTAATTTCTTCCCAGAGTAACCTCGTGTTTGCTGGGGCATATTTAAACACAGTACTGAGGGACTGGGTTTCAGCAAAGGCAGGACAGGTAAAAAGCTCAGATTTAAACCCCAGGACTTGTAATATATGCATGGTGACCTCAGACAGTACTAAGGGAGTGACCACAGATATGCTGATCCCTGGAGGATTAGCCTGGACAGAGAAATCAGGGAGACCCGCAGACAGGATACTCATTGTAGGAAGAGCTTCAGAATCAGAAGGAGAATCATTACCTCTCAGAGTCTCAAAACTAGTAAGACACAATTCAGCGAAAAGGGAAACCGTGTGCAAGCTTTTTACTAATCTATATGAAAAAGCGTCACTTTTGGGAGAAAACCGTGCATCAGCAAACATTCCTGGGAACACAATATGAACCCCAGGAGGGACATACAGACTACTGTATGCTTTTAACCCTAAGCTTAAAGAGGAGGAGAACTCAGACAGTACACGGGGGTTAATCATAACTGTACTGGTCTCTGAAGTAGGTATTTGGTAAGGAATTTCTGGGAAACCAGAAATTACTGCAGACTCCATCATGTGGGAACTATGCGCTGAAGCAGGGATCACCGCTATGGGGGCGACAGGCTGGTTCAGTGAAATACCCGGGAGAAGGAACTCTGCGACCAAGCTTAGGGAAAAACCTGACTCCCGAATACATTTATCAGGAACCAGAACTTTAGCCGAAGTCTCCGGAGACAAAACTGCGGAAACTTGAGCTGAAGCAGGGGATTTATAGCAAAGAATATCTAAGGACTCCGTACAGTTATGGGAATCCCTCAATGCAACCTCTGCTGTCTGACTTGTGGACTCATTCTCTGAGGCTAAAACGAAGGCATTAACTTGGAGGCAGCAAGAATTTACAGGGGTTAATGCAGACAATGCCTGAGAGTAAAACATAGGTAATCTTCTCTCTGTATTAGGAGAGACCAGGAATCTCTCCTCTGGAGCTAGGGGCGTGACCATGACTGACAGAGAACAGGGATTTACCAAAGGAAACTCAGAGAGCTGCCCCACAGGGGTTAATACAGAAATGACCCTGGGAACAGAACTTAGGGATTCTTTCTCTGAAGGGGAAAGCGCACAGGACTGCCTAGCAGAGGTTAAAGCTGGAAAACCCTCAAGACCTAAAGAGAGAGATTCAGAGCTAGAAATAGGGGAACTAAGGGACTTATTCTCTGATACTAGAACCTTAGTGTTAGTTAGTGAAACATATGTGTTCTCCAGGGGAACCTCACAGGACTGATCGGCAGGGGTTAAAGCTGGAAAACCCTCAAGACCTAGAGAAAGGGCTTCTGAGCTAGAAATAGGAGAACTAAGGAACTTATTCTCTGATACTAGAACCTTAGTGTTGGGTAGAGAAACATATGTATCCTCCAGGGGGACCTCACAGGACTGATCGGCAGGGGTTAACGTAGACATATCATTGGTGTCATGGAACCCGGGCATACAATCAGAGCTAGGGACTGTGGCAGTTACTACGTTAGGAGATATTGCTAATGGGTTCGTTTGGTCATCTCCCGGAGAGGGAGATACGTCCCCCGGTTTAGCGACAGGACTGGCAGCAGAGAAAAACCACCAGTGGATGGCGTTAGCGGCCAGGGGGCGATCCTGTTTTAACAAGCAATCATCCAATACCACGGAAAGTACATGCAGCGTGTCGTGAGCGAGAGCCACCATGACGGAAGGGTCCGGGAGTACTAAAGGAATGTCCAATGATAAAGCCAGGGCATTGAGTGTACTACAGGCGTTGACCAGTTCCACAGGACTCACCTTATCCCCAGTTAAAGGGGAATCAGGGGAGAAAACACTGTTTTCACTGGCCAGAACACTGGCCAGATACTGTTTTAAGTCTCTGAGGCAGTAAGCCTTACAAACCAGATCATTACGGCATTTCTTTTGCAAGGGAGTTAAGCCCTCTGACATAAACGGATCTTCCATCAGGGGTATTATATCGCACAAATAATCATTCTCAAACTGGGACTGGTCTACAGACCGGGACAGGTTTTTAGGAAAAAACTTACCAACCCGCACCTCAGCGGGGTCCGAGTTTGTGCGGCCGAGCATACTGTCAGGGTTCTGCTCGCCACAAACCAGGGTCGGACCGCGAGGCTGAGGTGGGGTTGTAAAAGCACCGACCTGAGACCGTGCAGACTGATCCGGATTGCGCAGTTCGTTGTCATATATCGCAGGATCAGGATAGGAGAAGACAGCGTTGTCGTTGTACAAGCCAGGGTCAGGACAGGAGACATCAGGATAAACATTGTTCAAGCAATAGTTCGGCAACATGTAGTCAGGAGAGCCCCGCTTCAGCTTAGGAGCGCGGGGTTGGCCTCTGCGCGTGCGACGACCATGGCCCATGGTGCTGGTCACAGGAGATGGTAAGCAGACCAGCGTAGCACACCGCCTAGCTGCACGGGTAAACCAGTGCACAGCGCAAGAGTCCTGAGCGGACTGGGGAATCCTCTGTTTCAGCGCAGGAACCAGGACACGGCCTCTCTAGATTAGGGAAAGAGTAGGCCCCAGGAACCAGGAAGCTGGAGATACACAGGGAAACCTCCGCCTCAGAGCAGGAATCCAGGAGACTGAAGGAAGCAGGGACGAAACATCCGCTTCAGTGCAGGAATCCAGGAGGCTGAAGGAAGCAGGGACGAAACATCCACTTCAGTGCAGGGATCCAGGAGACTGAAGAACGCAGGGACGAAACATCCGCTTCAGTGCAGGGATCTTGGAGGCTGAAGGACGCAGGGATGAAACCTCTGCTTCAGCACAGGAGAACAGGAAGCTGAAGGACGCAGGACGGAACCTCCGTATCAGCATAGGAGAACAAGCGGCTTGAAGGGAACTGAAGGACGCAGGGCGGAACCTGGTATCAGCATAGGAGAACAAGCGGCTTGAAGGAAGCTGAAGGACGCAGGGCGGAACCTGGTATCAGCATAGGAGAACAAGCGAGAGCTTGTGGCAAAACAGTAGTGACATCCAGTTAGGACTATGCTCGGCAAGGAGCATTATGGGAAAGCAATACTTAAAGGCCAGCGGGCCAATCCGCAGCGGGGGTGTGAAGGTACTGCTCCAATGAGTGAATGCAAGTATAGGTTTCAGTGATATGCTGCACAGCTGCAGTAGATACCAGAGGGAGTGTGTATTGCTTTGGTGAGTGAATCCAGGCTGCAGCAAACATCAGGAGAGCTGTTCCAGAACTGCACCGGTCTGCAAGGTAAGGCAACCAGTAAACCGCGGAGCGGATTCCTTACATTTACAGGGTATAAGGCAGGTACAGGGTTAACTCATAACACAAAACAGAAACAAAAGACCTAACTCCTTCCAGTACGTCACAGTGCGCCGCAACAAGCCGCGTCACCACGCTTCCCGCACGCATCCTGCCGTGCAGGAAGTGTTCAAATAAAAGCTGCCGGTACTGTATGTTTAGTTATTATTATTATTATTATTATTATTATTATTATTATTATTTTTATTATTATTATTATTATTATCTTATACTATGTATGTTTATCATCATTAGATGAGACATATAGAGAAGTTTCAATTTAATATGCTTTGTGATATTAGGTCATATACATTTATGTATAGTACATATTAGGTTTAAGAATTTTTGGCCTAAACATATAAATATTTTGTACAACTTTAAAAGATTTAAACAGATTTATTACATATAAAACTCATGGCAGTCTATGTAGTGTGACGTCTCAGTCCCAGCGTCGGATCTTTTGTCCAGATCAAAGGCAGGAAACACTGTACTTTCTAAGCAGGGGTTTATTTACAGGGTATAAGGCAGGTACAGGGTTAACTCATAACACAAAACAGAAACAAAAGACCTAACTCCTTCCAGGAGTACTGACTAATACTGCTTAGTCCCTAACTAATCGTGGGGGAACTAAACTCTTTTTCCCACTTTACCCAGTGTACCTGCAGCAGGTCTACTTTCAGTCTCTCACAGGGCTGTCTGTGTGTGCCTTCCCAGATCAGTATAGCAGCGTCTCTCACTCTCTCTGTATAACTCTCAACAGTGTGTGTCTGGCAGCATGGGGGGGGGAATCTCTGTATCACTTCCTGACTATACAGGCTAGGCTAATTAGCTCATTAACTCACAGCTGAACAGACCTGTGCAGAATGATTAACTCTATGAGAGCTGTAAAGTCCCAGAACTGCCCCATTCTAGCCCTTAGAGGGCAATGACGACATCACAGTAGATAGACTGAGTTTTTGATTGTTTTTATTTTTTCACTGTCTATGTATAAATGTATGTCTATAGGGAGATGTTTATCTCTTTATGTTTTCACTCAAATGTTTTGCCCATTTCTCTTTACTGATTACTTTCTTGTAGACTACTCCCCTTCATTTACATACCAACATCTGATAGAGATTGCAATTACTTGTGTGATTGGAAGACATCATTATGAGGGGTTAGGGAGATGCTATAAGAACGTTACTCAGTACTTACCTGTTACTCTTTGATTAAGCTTCCTGCGTGTGAAACGCGTTAGAGTGACTGTATCAGTATTTTTTTGTCCATGTTTTTATATGAATAAACCCTTCTGAATTACTCATCCCACGACTGACTCTGTGCACTGGTTTTTTCCTTTCGGGGAGTTATTGCGTGCTGGTTTTCTTATACCAGGGAGCACGCAGACCAGAGGATTCATATGCTGTTTAAGATTGCAGGCTGCAGGCTGCCGCACTAACGCATCATTACCTACCCGGCAAGTGGTGACGTCAAGCTGACCGGGGAGAGAGGCTGGGACTCCCGTCTGGGTTTTCTGCGGACGGAGTGCTGTGCTGTAAAGACTGCTACCGGACGGAATGGCAAGCGGGGGGGCACCGAGACTCTGCACTCAACATCATCAGTGCCATAAGTGATGGGCCAGTCGAGGTATACACTCGGACAAGATACATGGATAGGTTCACTAACAAACCTACCTGATTCAAACACCACGATTCCCTCAATCAATCAGCCTGTCACCATGCCGTGATTATCCAGCTCTCACTGAGAGGAAAAATCTTTTCAATACACAGCAGAACTGTTCCTCTGATTCACAAGACTGGTGAGAGACTTTTGAGCACCGGAATTAGGAGCTATATTGCTCTGATGTTTGTAAATAATAATGGGGAAAGCAGGGTTGCAGACCTGTTTGAGAAATGTTACTAACCTTGATAAAGGGTGACGAAGTTGAGACATTAGGGGGTCTGGCATAACAACATAACAGCATTTAGGATGAAGCCATTTTGTGTGAATATTTCAATCCGCCATCTTGTCTTGTCTTTGTGAGTCTAATTTCTGTGTTTCATTTCTGTATAAACAAATGTGTGAAGCAGAGAAAGGAATGTTTTCGCTCTTATTGACTCTTCCTCATCCAATCAGCTTCAGATTGAAAGTGTAAACAGGCTAAAAGTTATGAGAACCCATGAGATAAGCTTAGATTCTTGCAGTAGAATTTATTCTCATAACATATTGCTAGGCGACAGAATAAGCACATCCCATTTAACCCCAGAATGGTTTCTAGCTGACAGGTAGTTATACAATATTGTTATGTATTACAAAATGACATCAACTTTAATATTGTTATGTATTACAAAATGAGGTAATGTTTAGTGACGTGCAAGCCCCCCCATTTTGGGGTGGAGCTTTAGGATTTAGGGTATAAATATATGGCATATCGTGTTATTATGTAGAGAGCTTTTGTTTTGAAGCTGTCTCCGTTGTGCACTTGACTTGAATAAATTCACGTGTTATTCTGTTTCAAAATAACCTCAGACTGTGTTTTTTATTTACGCTTTCCACAAGGGTTATTCATAGTCCGAAACGCGTTGGTGTTTTTTGTTTTTTATTTTGATCCATTAAACTAGCTTCAATTTTTATTATGGGAACGCATTCTTGTTGTTATTTGCTGATTTGCCAGCACTGGATGTAGTGCTCTGTTTTTTCTCCTCTCTCTTTCCTATGATTTTTAAAGGCAGGATCCTCCTCTCCTACTAACCTCTGATTCCCCTCAACAAAATTCAATTTTGAGACAGAAATGTTTTTTGGTTTGATTCTATCCCAAAATCAGATCTTGGATACGAACTCGCGGAGAAGATTAAACTGAAACGTCCACGTCTAGGATCCGGGAATTCTGGTCCTCCAGGTTCAGGGAGTTTCAGATTTTGCAAATGCTCCCATCATTAATGAAAACTACTGTCCCATTTATTTAAATGCAGTAAACTCCACCATAAGTATAGTCCAAGCAGATTGAACAATTACCTTGGAAGCCAGAGACCTCAATCTTTCCTGCTTCTTTGACAATTAGATTCTGCTCAATCCTATTCTCTGAGTAAAGTTAGCGATTATTAATTGATCTTATATTTTAATCATATCACATTAGTCATTTCACATCTTTAGTACTGTAACTATTAAATCAATGTGCATACTGCATGTAAGTAAATATATATATATTTTACTGTAGGTTGGTACCCTGAAAATAGGATACATATGTGTTTTGTGTGTCCTTGTTTAATTACTGTTTAGAGTCAGCATAAAATTACCATTTTGTAATCTAGAATAGAGTCAGAAAACCTTTTTGCAATGAGTCTCAGACTCAGTATTATTATCTAGTCACCTTCTGCTACAGTAGCTAAGTACCTGGGTCTCAATATATTAATATAGATTACAGATATTTCATCATTAACAAATTCAAGGATAAAGGGAAAATACTGTGATCCCTGGCGCTTAGAATAATATGAAAATACAGCATGTAAATCCAAATGCAATGTCCCAACAAATTGGATTGGAAAGGGTAGTGGCCCTGATAATGTGTATATCAGGGGTGACTCCATTAACCATTTTATGCTAACACTGCCATTCTGCTTAGTAGTATAAAATTAACTAACCCTTTTTTCAACTACCCTTTTTATGAATCTAATGTTGGCCGAACTTCTGAATTGTCCAAACTGTTGTAGTCCTGATAATTTCTGCTTCAGCACAGATCCTCCTATTGTAGAGGGAAAAACAGCAAACCATTGCGCAGTACTCAATCTAGTCAGTGACACTTTAAAGCAGGAGAAATTGCCTACATACAAGAAGATCTTGAATATATTCGTTGGCTATAATATGTGCTTTACTCCCAAGGCTTCTCTCAACGGACCCCACGTGGTGTTTGAAATCCTCTGAGAAGCTGGACTCAATTTTCTCTCGTTGTCAGATTCAGTGTGTATATGCACCACAGATATACCCAAAAGGGAATGAAACAACAATAGTGCAATATTGCTACAACTTTACTGAATAGATTAAATAGATTAGATTAAGTTGCTACAACTTTACAGAATAGATTAAAAAGAAGGCAGGATACACTTACATTGTGTCATGCCTAACCGCATAATTACAATGTGCCATCCACAACATGTATTGAAACCGCCCAGCTCAAAGCAGTGCCAGCTCAGCGTCTCGCTTTCCCACCACGGCCGCAAGTGGATGGGCGCTTTTTAACTAGTGCACTAGAGAGAACTTGTATGCTTTATCCTTGGCAGCTAACATTATTTGATTTCTCTGCACATAGGGTATCATTTAATTTATTTTCACCTTTTGGCCACATATTGATCATTGTAAAATTAAGCCCTTATATATCACAGTGAGGTAGTTTTTTAGTTAGGTCACAGTATTTTTTCATTGTGTATTAGTTTAGTATTGTTTGTCACATTAGCAAACTCAAGGGTCAATCTCATTTGAGTCATTATATAATTTATGGAGAAAGTTCTTATTATGAGCTTGTGCAAGATCTTGTAACACTGTCTTGAATATTAAAATATGTAAATTTATTGTTGACTCATGATGTATGTATGTATGTATGTATGTATGTATGTACACTACCGGCACACTTTATTTGAGTGCGGCTAGCTCCGCAAGCCTGGGGATGCCCCGGCATGCTAGCCGCACTCCCTCGGCGTGCCGCGCATCATCGAAGCGCGGTCATGCGTCATCGGTTGCCTGCGCCCCCTGCACGCGCGTCCAGGGCTCCCCGAGGGAGCCCTGGTGTCCCGCGATGTGGGGGACGGCGGCAGGGGGTTCCGGGGGACCCGGCGGACCCGGCAGCGGGAGAGAGAAAGCCCCGATCGGAGGGCGCTCCTCCGTGTCTTCGGCGCGCGCCCGGCACCCTCTGGCGCGCGCCAGGTTACTGCTGCGGCCGAGAACGGGCAAATACTCAAATAAACTCGGCCGCAGCAGTATGTATGTATGTATGTATGTATGTATTGTGGCAAACAGCTCCCTTTATGTAGCACTGCCATTTGCCCAGGCTCTTCGTGACACAGTCTTCAAGGGTTTAATTTGTAGAAAAGGGGGACAAACATGTGTATACACATAAGAGGCACTCAGCCCTCAACCTTCAGCGGTTTATTTTTCCATTAATGACTCAAAACATTTTAAGCACTGTCACTTTAAGAAACAAAATAAATCATAAAAGGAAACATCTACTGCTGTCAGGAGTCTAACGCACATGCATATCCCTTTCTGCAATGTTGGCTGGGTAAGCCAGTTATAAACTTTAAATAACTCACAGAGATATTATTGAGTCCTTATCTGTCAGATGGGGACAGCGTCCCAATAGATCCTCGGAGGCTGCAACATGTGGAGGGGAGGCCATCTAACCCGAATTGGATACTGGGGACTAGCAGTTTCCACCCAGCACAGGCTCTAAGAGAGAGAGTAAAGCAGCAAACCTAACTGGAATATATTCCTGTTTCTCGATTAGGAGAGCAGGTGAGGGAATCCAGAACCATTGTAAAGTCTAGTATGGATTTCCTATCCACCAGCCATAGTGACTGAATCTGTGGGGTGGATCACATCCACACTATGTCTGCACTTTCTTCTATAAATCAGACAGAAAGCTGCCCATTATCCTTGGATTATGTCACAGTACAGATGCAGCGGCCGTTACTCGAAAATTTCACGGGTTGTATACCTGGGCATACCCTTGTCATGGTGCATGATTTCTTCAAACTTTACTGCGTTAAGACACGTGTTTAATAGTGTTTTTATCGAGTGCAGAAAATGGCATTTTAGCATTGTCTGCAATTCCGTAGAGAAACTCAAGTGGGCGATCGCTAGTTGTTGCCTTAAAATCTAATAGCAATCAACCTGTCCTTTATTGACGTACAGTACTTCACGTTTGTTTAATTGTAATTTGAAGATTAACGTTACAAGTTCATACTCTATAGTGTACATGGGAAAGAAGTCCTTTCTGAGGATCCTTAGCCATACACAAATCCTCTAACTGTAGAAGATTAAAAATATGAGCATACACAAAAACAAGTATTTTTAACGAATTAAATGTTGTATTTGTACAATTCTTAGCAGTTCCTAATCTTAATTTGTAGAGGCATAAAACGAAACCCTCAGATATATACAATTATTAGGCATACAAGTTATGAAAACATATGGCATTTGTTGCCTCTGACAGTATCGTTCATTTGTTCGAGCAATTTAAATTCTAGGCAACATATTAAAGAAATCTCCTGTATCCAAGCTCTATGTAGTTTTGTTAGTGTTAGAAATAAGACAATGATAGGAGCACTCACGCTTGAATATTTGTACACTGCCATGGGAGCTAGCAGAACCTGGGTTCCAGGTGGTATGGAGAGGAGAACAAAAATGCCACATTCTCACGGTCTTCATGCAAAAGATAATATAATCATAGATCGACGTTTTGGTTCTAAAATGTTGATCTTTTTTCAAAATACAGAAAAGCAATTAGTGAGACTGTTAAATACTGTACCAACAGAAATTCCTGGAAACACCCAGGAATGGGATGAGTAGTGTAAGGAATTATATTAAAAAGTGATTGCTACGATGGAAATAGCAAAAAAAGGGTTTCATGTCGCAAGCATGCTTTGTCATGCGTGACAGGAGGGAGACTATGGACATTGCTGATTAGTTTACCTTTATGAATAAAGACTTCTATATTTTGACCTTTTGGGTTTTGCATTGCAACTCATTGACATTTTTTGCTGCTGCTCCACATACCCTATTTTTGCAATTTCCACTTAACTTACTGAGATACAGGAGGTGTGTGTCAGAAGGGAGTGTGGGAATTCCAATCCATGCTGCAGCTGCCAGAACCACCAGGATTGGCACAGCGATCACAGGATATTTGCCAGACAAAGCAATATAGCAGAGGGGTGACTGGTCACAGAGGTAAGATGTTGTTCTTCCTTACCTCTAGGTCTCCCTGCTCATGCTAGGCATTACGCCACACGATTGCCTCTCTCATTTATGGCATTACTATATACAGATATTTTTTCTTGTTTTGCAGATAAGACTCCATGTGAGCACCACCCCAGAGAGTATCATAGTCACCAAGTGATTCCTACGAGCCTTGTAAACATTGACCATGTTCCAGTCCAATCACCTAGGGAGTGTTTTTACACATGATAAAGCTAAAAAATGTAAGTAAATAAAGTTAAAAGAAATTGAAAAAAAGATGTGGAAAAGTTTGTCTCTAAACAAAGCAAAAATAGTCTATGCATAAAAAAATATTTTAAAAGAATATATAAAATATATTTTGTTACTTTAAGCTCATTCACAGAAAATTGATCAATAGTAATACTAATTATAGGCTAAACTGTTAGAAATGATTTTGTTGGAAATGCTTGTTTTGCAGTATGTCAAATGTATTTTGCTATGCTGCTATGCTTTAATGTGTGTGTAATGTAATTTTTATTTAGATAGATGTAATTTATGGTGTTGTTTGCAGTACTTTAGGTCAGGTTGAGGCTTGCTTTTTTATAGTGGATTATTTTTGGTAGTTATATTTTGTCTGATGGTAACTTTTTTGTGAATGGTTTTGTTGAAGGATTTAAATAGTTCATTGTGTAATTGATTTGGATGGTATTTTAATTGTTTTGGGATTTGATTAATTAATGGTAATTTATTTTTGTTTACTTGCTTGGTTTAAATAGTATACATGTTTGTATGGAATTGTATATTTTTTAGTTTATTGTTAACATTGATTGGCATAGTGTACATAATGCACAGATTTTTTTGCATCATGTATACACTGTACATTCAATAATTTTATTGGCATTTGTTAGATATTGATTGGAAGATGAGAATTATTTTATTTGGAAATAGTATTTTTTTTTATTGTGGCTATATAATATTGTAATTTTTTCCCGGATTTCCCTTATATAGATTATGTTTTTATTAACACCAAGTTTCTATTCATTTAATATATTTTTTGTTAGTATGTATTATTTTATTTTTATTTTTAATTATTCTTCATCTAGTTCGTTTCATCCATTGTTATGTCCTTGCCCTGGTTGCTTGTTCTTTCTCTTTCTCCCTGCTTATGGGCCCGCTTGATACTATTCATTGAATAATAGCACGTAGTCTGGGGCCATTTCTTTATATGGATTTATATTTATATTTAGTTAGTTTCTGATCACATTGTCTATAGGTGCATATGTATATGTGTACATGTGTATATTTATACATTCACTATTATACATTTAGGGGTAGTTTGTATTTTATCTGTGATAACTATCATTTTATGTGCATACATGTATATATATATATGGCTTATTGGAATCATTTAGCTGATGAATGTTTAGTTATTTCATTAATCCATTTTTATTTAAATCCTACATATTTCTTTTAATTTATTTTATTTGTGTATGATCTATTGTCCTTAATATCTATATACCTTGGTTGTATCAGCAGTGTTTATCATGTTTTATATCTTTATATATTGTATGTGTAAATGTTGTTCATTAATATGTGCATTTGTATTGATGGGTTTATATGTGTATATTGCTATACTGCTTTGAAATCGAGTTATCTTTTTACTTCATCTCTTGATTATTATCTATCCGTCATTTTTATGTTTATCGAAGGTTTATTTTTTATATAATTTATATTAGTCACCCGAATTCATTTTAGCCATTTCATTTAATTAACACTATAGTTTTTATGGTTTATTTATAGCTTCTTTATAGCATCTTATCCTTCCCATTATATTTATATATATATATATATATATATATATATATATATATATATATATATATATATATACAAATACAACTGTGCGCTCATCTACATGTCTTAGGCAGGTCTGCAACCCCGCCTTTCCCCATTATCACCCAGCATACAGCACTTCCACTGCAGCAAGGGATTCTGGGAAATGACATGCAAATGAGCACACAGTGTCACTTTTTTATATATATATATATATATATATATATATATATAATCTTATTATCCATATCCTTTACTTGTGCCAGGTATCACATGACCCATCTCACATGGGACTGTTATTCTCAATAAGAACATCAAGGGTTAATATATGCTGTTTAATACGGGTTTAATACGGGTTGCCAAGCAACCAACTGTTATACAGCTATAAGTATCCAGGAACGCTGTCTCTCCATTATCAGCCCTTTGAGAAAGTCACCCTCTGGTGACGAAACGCGTCAGCGACTCTGATTGCGCAATTACGTCATCACATCGTTGCGCACGCGCACGAGGCCACACCAAGCGCGAGATTCATACTGCGGCCATTCAATGTGGAGAGGCGATTTCTGGGGCCTCGTGGACTGATTTCCAGTCGGCAAACTACACCTCTGGCCTCCGGTGAGCTACGACTTCTTCACGCAGCCTTGAGGGAGCTCATACTTGCGGACCTTTGCAGCACAGAGACCGGATGGTGGTGATTTTATCACAAATTGCTTTATTGACATTTTACTCTTGTGAGTGCGTTTCTTCCCCCCCCCCCTCCTTCCCTTCCCTTTTAATATTAAATACACAGTTTTATGCTATGGGGCGTGCGCTCTCTCTTTTTTCTCGTTTATATATATATATATTTATATAAATATGTAAATATGTAAATATAACTGTATGCTCATCTGCATGTCTAAGGCAGGTCTGCAACCCCACCCTTCACCATTATCACCCAGCACACAGCACTTCCACTGCAGTAAGGGATTCTGGGAAATGACATGCAAATAAGCACACAGTGCCACTTTTTGCTTCAAAACTCATTTTTAACATGGTTCCCTATAGGCTTAAGCTTGCTGCATGGTCACAGCTTTGAGCACAGCCAGGGTTAAGGTGCATACCCAGAAAACCACCCACAGACAGCTGTTTCGACCTTAATGGGTCTCATCAGTGTGGGGTTAATTGACTGGGTATGCAAAGAAGCTAAGGGATGGGGTATATCATAATACATGTATGTATGTATGTTTGTATGTATGTATGTATGTATGTATGTATGTATGTATGTATGTATGTATGTATATAGGCAATACGATACCGTATGATGATGAATATCAGAGGCAGCACTCCAAATGGTTGTCAAAAGAATATATTGTATTAACAAGACATCATTCCAACATTTCGGTCTACGTGCGGGACCTTTATCAAGGTGATGTGATCACATCACTTTGATAAAGGTCCCGCACGCGGAACGAAACTTTGGAATAATGTCTTGTTAATACAATATATTCTTTTGACAACCATTTGGAGTGCTGCCTCTGATATTCGTCATCATATGGTATCGTATTGCCTATTTGCACCATACAGGATTTGCACCCACCCTATGGATTTCCCAAACGGAGTGCTTATTGTTCTTTATTATATGCTATGTGTATATATATATTTATATATATATATATATATAAAAAGTAGATTTTACCAGATTGGAGTCCGGAAAAAACGAGACAGCACACAGTCCAGTAGTTCCAATGAAGTTGTATTCAAAGTAACATGGCACCACCTCCAACGTTTCGGTCCACTCAACGTGACCTTCCTCAGGGACGTGCACGTCCCTGAGGAAGGTCACGTTGAGTGGACCGAAACGTTGGAGGTGGTGCCATGTTACTTTGAATACAACTTCATTGGAACTACTGGACTGTGTGCTGTCTCGTTTTTTCCGGACTCCAATCTGGTAAAATCTACTTTTTACATGTGCATATGGGGCTAGCATCAGCATCTTACTTATGTTTACAGTGTGCCAACTGAGATGATTTTTTCATATATATATATATATATATATATATATATATATATATATATATATATATATATATATACATATATATTTGCATGATGAAGCCACTGTACAAATGAATGGGTGAAGGGTGGGTATCGGGCCAGGGTGACTTAACTTTTTAATTACCTTTGCGGTTATTAACTGATAAGGTTATTAAGGGGTTAATTGATATCAGAATGCATTTGCAATGTATTGGCTATGTATTTTGTTGGCAACGGAGGACAGAGGGAATTGGCTGGCGAAGGGGCTTCATATTGATGAGGTTAGTAGAACTGTATTTATTTTATTATGCTAGTTAATGTGTTTAATAATGGACAAATAATCTATTGTCCATATCTGGATAATAGTTATTTTGCCCATTACTGTACTGTATGTGTGTGGCGGGGTGGGGGTATTTATGTATTTAAATGTATTGGACAGGTTTATTTTTTTTACATACAGGGTTGGTTCCTTAGGTCTGCGGGGACCTATGAAGACCACCTGAGGTCTCCTCAGACGCTCATGGGTACCAGGCTGGTGGGTCCACGGGGGACACCTGCAGGGAAGAACCGGTGGCCCCATCTGTGGGGGCATCGCAGACCCGTAGGGACCACCCGAGGGCTCCCAGACCCCCGTGGGAACCACCCAAGGCCCCTCAGACACCTGTGGGTCTGACCCGGGCCCCCCCAGACACCCGAGGGCCTACCCGTGGAGACCCTATTGTGGCCCACGGTAACCCACAGAGACCACCTGGCGGACCACGGTGCCTGGAGGGGACCTCAGACCCTGTAGGCCTCAGACCCTGTTTGAAACCTTTTGCTGGCCACTGTGAGGCTTACGGACACCCGTTAGGGCCACCGGGTACTTCTGTGGGCCTGGGGTATTAACCCTGTATGTAAAATAATAAATCATGTTGTGACAGGGTGAATGAACGTCACCAGCTCTATGCCTGCCAGACGTATGTGTAGGTATGGAGTGCAGCAGTGATGAGGTTAAACTTTCAGCTGGGAAGCTCCTGACAATTAGTTTGGTCCCAGCTGCATAATCAAGTTGTTTTAAAACCCCCAGGCTGTAAACTCAGAGAGACTGGCTGGTCAAGAGATAGGACTGAAATGCTGGAGTAGATTACTGCTATAAGGTCTGTTTTCAAAATGCATGTTGGAGGAACTGTCTGTGTTTTTTTAATATAGGGAAAACACGCTTTTGTTTCGTAAGCTGAAAAGAAGCTGTTTTGTTTTTATGTGCTGTATTTTTAAGGCTCAATAAATAAGCCTTATCCAAATACCCCGCGTGTGGTTGCATGTACCCTGCAACATATGGTGTCAGAAGTGCCGGGCTTTTGAGAGGCCCCTGCAGTTGAAGGGTCACACACACAAAAAAAAATGGAAGAACTTTTAAAAGCGTTTCTGTGCCAGCAGGCCCGACTACAGGCAGAGAGAGATGAAAGACTATTGAAGCAGCAACCCCAGCTCCTAATCCAGCAGCAGGAAGCACAGGATGAGCGGGTGGCCAGGTTGCTGACTCAATCCCAGGGGTCTGCCAGTCCAGAACTTGCAAACCAACCCCCGGTCCTCCTGAGGAAAATGGCTCTGAACGACGATCCAGAGGCTTTTCTACTGACGTTTGAAAGAGTTGCTGAAGCCCAGGGCTTGTCTGCAGATCGCTGGGCAACCGCTTTGGCCCCGCTCCTCATAGGAGAAGCCCAGGCCTCATATCAGGGCCTCCCAGCAGACCAGGCAATGGATTACAAAAAGTAAAAGCCGCCATACTGGATCGCTTAGATCTGACCCCGTAGACCTACCTGCAGCAGTTCCGGAGCCTGAAGCCCACCGCTAAGATGAGACCCCGGGTCCTCACTCAGCAGTTATTGGACTTGTGTATTCGCTGGATACCACCCGAGGAGGCAATTCTTGAGCAAGTTGTTTTGGAACAATTCCTACAGGTAATACCCCCTTCCGCACGCTCTTGGGTAAAACGCCATGCTGCTGAAATCCTAACTTTGGCAGTCCAACTCGTTGAGAACATCCTTGGGGCAGAGGAGAAGGTGAGTGTCCTGAACCCGACGGAATGACTCCACCGGATGCCCAAAGAGGTGGGTCGGACCAACGGGGAACCTACGGCCCATCCATACGCAACCGCCAAGTCCCACAGAAGGAGCAATCGTTCCAGCAAGGTAGGGGTTCAAATGCTGGTCCCCGCCGAGACCCTCATCTACTTCCTGATGTCGGCTCATCACCAAATGAGTGGAACTTCAGAGAACGTCGCACACAGGACCCATCGGAGTCCTGGTCTCCAGTATCGGGTCCCGCTGAGCAGTATCCACGGCACCCTCCGGCAAGGGAACCTTCTCCATGTTCAGCCTGCGGAGAACAAGGCCATCGTCATGTGGACTTTCCACAGATGGATTGCTCCTTCAGCAGTACAGTCGCCTTGGCCTTCCCCAGAGATAGTTGCAAGCCCTGGCTACTTTCAGTCCAGATTGGTGGTAAAACTGTCCAGGCCCTTATAGATTCAGGCTCTTGAAAACGCTGGTCTTCTGGGAACTGTTACTGCCTGACATGCTTTCCTTTGACTCCCAATGGAGTATAGAACGTGTACACGGCGATGTAAAATGGTATCCAATGGCCAAAATCCTACTACAGGTGAAAGGTCAGGAGACCAAGATCAAAATAGGAGTCGCTCCTTGACTCCCTGCCGTGACTGGCCTTTCTTTCCAAACCTAATGGTTCCAGTCTCTCAGTCATTCTCTGACTCAGGAGAAGTCTGGTAAACTGTTCCCCTTTTTGGCAGACCTGTTCCCCAGTAGACACCGGGTTCCAAAGACTCAGAGGCAAAGACGCTGTGACAAACAGGACTGGTTGCAGAAATCTGGGACTCAAGGTGGCCATACTAATATCCATAAGTCACAAGTCATGACTGGGGATGGACAGAAAGAGGGAGAGATAGGCCCTGGGGATTTACCAGAGCTATGTCTCCCTGATTTTCGCCAGAGGCAGGGGGAAGACCCAGTCCTGGCCAAACAATATGATAAAGTGGTAAAGATTGATGACCAGATATTGAATGCACAAGGGCTAATGGTGTTCCCTCATTTTAAATTGTCGAATGATATCCTGTATAGGGTGAAGAAGCAGACACAAACAGGGGAGGACACCAGACAAATATTGGTTCCCAAGGCGTTTGTTAAAACTGTCTTCCCCCTAGCCCATACTGTCCCTTGGGGTGATCACCTGGGTAGAGATAAAACCTTGGACCGTATTGCGTTCCGCTTCTATTGGCCAGAGATGCATAGTGATATTGCTAAGTTATGTGCAGCATGTCCTGAGTGCCAGCTAACTAGTCCAAAGGGACAAAAACCAGCCCCCTTGGTTCCTCTACCCTTGGTGTCCATTCCCTTTGAGAGGATTGGTGTAGACTTGGTGTAGACCTCTGGAGCCTTCTGCGAAAGGACACAGGTTTATTCTCCTAATAGAAGAAATTGGTCTAAAGAAAGACCAAAATATCCGGAGCTCTAAAATCAGTAATAGTGGTGTCACGCTGGAATCAAATGCTGTAATATAAAGACATATGTCCAGTACTTGAAGGGTCTATGATGAAAGTCTGCACGTGCGTGGTTTGTAAGTGCGTGGTTTGTAAGTGCGTGGTTTCAAGTGCTTTTTTCAATGTCTCAAGCAAAATGGCAATAAAGGGTTAAATTCAATAACCACTCGTATACAGCAGGCAATGGTTGCTTTACTGATGCAACTTCAGACCGGTATGACCCAATCAAACTGGAGCCCCGATCCTTCACATTTGGTGGCGGTTCCCCTGCGAAGATCCTGGAGGTAGGTACGCGCGGCGTCACTCATGTTAGTATTCACCAAATGTTGGTCAGGCAATCACGCTGACACCATGGCACCCTGCATGATGTCATCGCCATCCATATGCGCATCCTCCTCAGCTCAGGAATCGCCAAAATCCTCCAAGGGGTAGGTTGCCGTGCACCAAGGCAGCTGGAGCGGGGCGTGAACAGTAAGGCAGGAAAAGCCTCTGCACAGTGTATCCAGACTAGCGTGCATGCAGGCAGGGAATCAGCAAGAGAGTGTATCCACGTAGGAGCCGAAGCACAGCCACACCAATGGAGAACTGGACACGAAAGTTCTTTCAAGAATTTATTAGCTAAAAAGGCATAAGGACAGACATCCTAATAGCACTGTGACATGTTTCACGCACAGGGCGCTTTATCAATCTCTTTGATAAAGCGCCCTGTGCGTGAAACATGTCAGAGTGCTATTATTATGTCTGTCCTTATGCCTTTTTAGCTAATACATTCTTGAAAGAACTTTCATGTCCTATTCTCCATTGGTGTGGCTGTGCTTCGGCTCCTACATGGATATACTCTCTAATTCTCGTAATAGCCGACAATGCAACAACTGAGGACAGCAATGGTGAAGCAAGTAGCCAACAAATTGTTGGAGCTGTTCTCACGGGTTGGACTTCCCCAGGTTATGTTGACAGACCAAGGTACAAATTTTATCGCTAAACTGATGCAGGATGTCTTAAAATTACTAGAGGTCAAGTCTGTTCGGACATCGATCTACCATCCACAGACTGACGGATTGGTGGAAAGATTTAACCGAACTCTAGAAGGTATGCTGAGAAAATTTGTAGATTCGGTGAAGATAGCCTGGGATGAACTTCTCCATTTTCTGCTGTTCGCAGTGCGGGAAGTTCCAAAGGCCTCCACGGGGTTCTCTCCATTTGAATTATTGTATGGCCGCCAACCCCGAGGAATCCTAGACCTCCTAAAGGAGTCCTGGGAGGAACAGCGGTCCCCTTCTAAGAATACCCTGCAATATGTACTAGACCTTAGGAAGCGCCTAGATGTGCTCGGCCATTTTACTAGGGAGAATTTTAGATCAGCCCAGGACAGTCAGGAGAGACATTACAATCAGAATGCTCGCATGAGAGTGTTTCACCCGGGAGACCAGGTGATGTTATTATTACCCAGTTGTGAGAGTAAACTCCTAGCCAAATGGCAGGGCCCATTTGAAGTACTCCGCCGCACGGGTGATCGCTCAACCAGGGTCCACGAAGGGTAAACAAATTTACTATGTGAACTTACTGAAACCCTGGAAGGTGCAGCGGTCTCTATTCATCCACCTGGTGGAGGAGGAAACGGACCTGGGTCCTCAGCCCCCACGGGAGAACATCTTGGGTGACGATAAAATCCCAATGGCTAGACAATTGTCGTCTGAACAAATAGGGGATTGTTAGAAATAATTACACAATTCAATCATGTTTTTTCTGATTTACCAGGGCAAATTAATTTAGTTTCCCATGTGATAGAGACAGCACCTGGGGTAAAAGTACGTTCTCGCCCTTACAGGTTGCCTGAAAGTCGTAAGGCCCTGGTAGAGAAGGAGGTAAAAGAAATGTTACATTTAGGCATGATTGAGGAATCATGCAGTGAGTGGTGTAGTCCACTAATTATGGTCCCTAAACCCGATGGGAAGGTAAGATTTTGTGTGGACCTCCGAAAGGTCAATGCGGTATCCAAGTTTGACGCATATCCAATGTCAAGGGTGGACGAATTAATTGACGCCCTTGGTAATGCAGAATATATATCCCCGCTGGACTTAACAAAAGGATACTGGCAAATACCTTTAGAGGAAAAGTCCAAGTGTAAAACAGCCTTTGCCACTCCCATGGGTTTATACCAGTTTGTGACAATGCCATTTGGACTGCATTGAGCCCCAGCCACATTTCAGAGGCTCATGGATAAAGTACTGAGACCTCATAGGGCTTATGTCGCGGCCTACCTAGATGACATTGTCATTTATAGTAAACACTGGCGTGCCCATCTAAATAGGCTGAAAGTGGTCCTCAAGTCGCTAAGGGAGGCAGGGCTCACAGCCAACCCTGAGAAATGTGCCTTAGGTAAGGCGGAAACCAAGTACCTGGGGTATGCAGTGGGTGGTGGAAAAGTAAGGCCACTAGCCGATAAGGTAGTTGCCCTGAAAGAAGTTCCGAACAAAAACGTAGGTACGCTCCCTGTTGGGTTTAGCAGGGTACTATCGGAGGTTCATCCCCAACTACTCGGAAGTTGCAACCCCACTAACAGACCTCACAAAAAAATGTGCTCCTACACAAGTTGTATGGTCAAGTGAGTGCCAGAGAGCCTTTGAGGAGGTAAAAAGGTATCTATCAGAGGGTCCCGTCCTTAGAAGCCCAGACTTCGATAAGCTTTTTATTGTACAAACCGATGCCTCAGAGATACTGCTGCGGCACAGTTTATTAGAGCATTTGCCCGTTCTGTGCCGCAGCAGTAGCCTGGCGCGCGCCCGAGTGTGACGGGCGCGCGCCGAAGCAGCGGAAGAGCGCCCTCCGATCGGGGCGCTCTCCCTACCGCTGCCGGGTCCGCCGGGTCCCCCGGAACCCCCTGCCGCTGTCCCGCGATCGCGGGACACCAGGGCTCCCTCGGGGAGCCCCTGGACACGCGTGCAGGGGGCGCACGCTCCCGATCACGCCGAGGGGCGGCCACTAGCAAGCCGGGAGATTTCCCGGCTTGCGGTACCGACCACACTTCAATAAAGTGTGTCGGTAGTGTAGGGCTAGGGGCAGTGCTCTCGCAACAGTTTGAGGGAGTGGAACATCCGATCCTTTTTTTGAGTAGGAAATTGTTCCCAAGGGAAAAAAACAACTCAGTAATTGAGAAGGAGTGTCTCGCCGTAAAGTGGGCAATCGAGGCCTTGAGGCAATACCTGGCAGGAGTCCATTTTACATTGGTAACAGACATGCTCCATTAAAATGGTTAAATACAGGCATACCCCGCATTAACGTACTCAATGGGACCAGAGCATGTATGTAAAGCGAAAATGTACTTAAAGTGAAGCACTACCTTTTTTCCACTTATTGATACATGTACTGTACTGCAATCGTCATATACATGCATAACTGATGTAAATAACGCATGTGTAACAGGCTCTATAGTCTCCCCGCTTGCGCACAGCTTCGGTACAGGTAGAGAGCTGGTATTGCTGTTCAGGACGTGCTGACAGGCCCATGCGTGAACTGCCATTTGCCTATTGGGCGACGTACTTACTCGCGAGTGTACTTAAAGTGAGTGTCCTTAAAGCGGGGTATGCCTGTACTATGAAAGACTCCAATGCTAGGTTGACCAGGTGGTATATGGCCCTCCAACCTTTCTCGTTTGCGATTCAGCACAGGCCTGGAAAAGAAAATGCCAATGCTGATTTCTTTTCTAGAGAAGGTGTGGATGGTCAGCTTCCGCCGTGCGTTGCCCCAGCCACACATTAACAGGGGAGGAATGTGACAGTGTGAATGAACGTCACCAACTCTATGCCTGGCAGACGTATGTGTAGGTATGCAGTGCAGCAGTGATGAGGTTAAACTTTCAGCTGGGAAGCTCCTGACAATTAGTTTGGTCCCAGCAGCATAATCAAGTTGTTTTAAACACCCCAGGCTGTACACACAGAGAGGCTGGCTGGTCAAGAGATAGGACTGAAAAGCTGAAGTAGATTACTGCTATAAGGTCTGTTTTCAAAATGCAGGTTGGAGGAAATGTCTGTGTTTTTTGTGTATGCTGAAAAGACGCTTTTGTTTTGTATGCTAAAAAGAAGCTGTTTTGTTTATTTGTATGCTGAAAAGAAGCTGTTTTGTTTTTGTGTGCAGTATTTTTAAGGCTCAATAAATAAGCCTTATCCAGAAACCCAGCGTGTACCCTGCAACACATGTATTTATGGGGGGGCACAGAGGGTGGCTTATGTATTTAATAAATATAATGATGTTTATTGGGGCTCTGTATTGTTTTTATTGTGGGTACTGGGGGTGGGGGAAGGGGGTATTGGCCCCAAGGGTATGTGGTTAGGCCTCCCCGCCTGGTAGTGGGTGAGGGTGGTTAGGCCTCACAGGGTGGGGGGTTAGTGGGGGAGGGTGTATAGGCCTCCCGAGTGGTGGATGAGGGTGGGTTAACCCCTTAATAACTATAGCGGTTAATGACCGCTAAGGTGATTAAGGGGTTAGGGGACATTACATTGGCTTTTGTTATTCTTGTTTATGTTTTGCAGCATTGGAGGGGGCATGGACAGTGATGAAGATGAGGGTGGCCTTCATCGTGGCAGCAGGACAGGGTGAGTTCTATATGTATTTATTGTATTTATTGTGCTTTATGTATTTTAAATGGGCAAATTCACAATTATCCATATGTGGATAATATTAATTTTGCACATTACTATACTTTATGTGTTAAGGGGTGGAGTATTTATTGAAAAGTATTTATGTGTTGTTTAATTTATGGGGGGGGCACATAATTGGTACTGCAGGCCTGCAGGGAACACCCGAGGGCCACCGCCGGCCTATAGTATCATTGCTGTGCATCCCAAAAATGTAATATATGTAATGGGGGTATATGGGTTGTTGGGGGGACAGTGGGTGTTTGTTGTTTATTGCAATGTTTATTGGGGCAATTGTCCCCAATAAACATGCTATTATGCCTTAACCCCTTCATTGCCGTAGCGGCTATGCGCTATGGTAATGAAGCAGCATTAATGTATTCTAATAATATTGTGCGGGAGCAGGGGGTCACCTGAGCTGAACCGCATTGATTTCTGGTTCATGGATCCCGTGCTTCCCGAGTTACAGGCCCCGGTTTGCCAGTGTCACCGCCATCTTTATAGCGGGCACATCGCGTATGGTATGCTATAAAGATGGCGGCGACACTGGCACCGATGCCTCATACTGGGGCCTGTAGCTTGGGAAACAGGGGGTCCCTGAGCCAGAAATCAATGCGTTTCAGCTCAGGGGACCCCTTGCTCCTGTACACTATTATTAAAAATACATTAATGCTGCTTCATCACCATAGCAGATAGCCGCAAAGGTAAGGAATTATTCTTTATTGATATGTGTGTTTTACTCATAGTGTAGATGTGCAGAGGGTCTCCGGAGCTGAACCGCTTTTGTTTAGATCCGGGGACCGCTGCTTCCAGAGATACAGGCCCCTTTATGGGGTGCTGGTATCCCTCTGCTTTGTTTACATTCCGCGATCACGTGATCGGGACATTTAAATGCAGAGGGATACCGGCACCTCATAAAGGGGCCTGTAT
Organism: Ascaphus truei; assembly: GCF_040206685.1. Classification (NCBI taxonomy): domain Eukaryota; kingdom Metazoa; phylum Chordata; class Amphibia; order Anura; family Ascaphidae; genus Ascaphus; species Ascaphus truei. The sequence continues at coordinate 17,055,182 of NC_134493.1, forward strand.
CTCGGGAAGCAGGGGGTCCCCGGACCTGAAATCAATGCGGTTCAGCTCCGGAGACCCCCTGCACATGTACACTATGAATAACAATTGATTGCAAATATTTTTTATTTTGCCGATGTTTGCGCAGAGAGAGTGGCGGATCTCTCTCTGCTGCAGGTTGATCTCGGCAGGGGACGGCGTATCACCAGGTTATCGGCAGACAGACTGTCTCGCTACCGGCTACTCGGCGTGTTGTTTTCGCAGTGATTCGCCAGGGATTCGGACCTTCCTGCATACTGCGAGGGCAACACGCCAAAAACATGCCGATATTGAACCCCTGCCGAAAGTGCTTTTTCGGTGCTTACTGCATCGAGCCCAAAGTCCTAACCAGAGAATTCTCCAGAGATGGAGATCTGGGTAGGGAAACAACTATGGTGTGTACTCAGTTACTCAATATCTAAAGATATCAGTACTCTCTAGCTGAGATAGACAGAGAGAATGAGAGCTAAATTGCACTATGCACACAAGTACGGAGGAGATACCATGTTGAGCGTAACATAGATAAATGGGCGATACTGTAAATGATTAGAATGGTCCCGTAAGACTTTTTGGAAGAAATGCAGGGGTCCCATCTGCCAGGTGTAATTCTATGGAACAATAAAAATGTTAACATCAATTCAAGCAGACCCACTGTGTGTCTATTAACCTCCTCAGTGCCAGTGTCAATCAAAGCTTCCCAAAGGATTCATACAGTACAGTGTACAGTAATTTGGTGGAACTTTAGGCAAAGTTATTAATATTCATTAGAGCAACATTTTCTATAGTCCCAGGACATACTTGAAAATGAGAGGTAATTCTCAAAGTATTACTTCCTGGTAAAATATTTTATAAACAGATATAGAGCCCATTCAATTAAATGACCCAATTTTGTCTTAGTAAAGAAGGGAATCGTGTATTGTCACATCTTACGTGTGTCTTAATCAACTCCACTTTCTAGTCCTGCACACTTAGTCACATAGTTATGCCGATCCAAATGATCAAATAGTGATATAAATATAGTATACTGAATAGATCATCATCATCATCATCATCATCATCATCATCATCATCATCATCATCATCATCATCATCATCATCATCATCATCATCATCATCATCATCATCATCATCATCATCATCATCATCACCATCACCATCATGTTGTCATATTTTGTCAAAGACACGTTGAAAGAGAAATACACATGGTCAATTATTGGTGATGTTCCGCAGAGCCAGATCAACAAGGGGGAGAAGCCGACTGCATAGAATTCATGCACTACAGATACCCATATTCTTTTTTTTTCCGTTTCAATATTTTTCATTGCATACACAAGGATGTACAAATCTTTCTCGAACATTGTTTACAAGGGAGTTGAGACATATTACAGTTGGTAATATTCACAATACAGATTAATGATATCCATTTCCCTTCTTTGTATATAAGTTCATAATTACATTAGTGGTTAGACATTTTATGTCTAAAAGGAAAGAAAGGGAATTTTCTTTCTAACTCTTCGGATTCATGTACTGTATTTTGTAACATTTTTGCATTCCTTGTGCGAGGCATATAGTAGATAAAGAAAGATAAGAAAGAAGGAAGTGAAGAAAGGAAGGACAGTGAAAGTATAGGGAGTGGGTATGGAGGGGTGACAGGGTTGGGGAGGAAAGGAGGGGGGAAGGTCTGTTTGAGATAGACATGGCTTAGGGACGTGCAGGGAACTGGTTGCTCCCTCTTCCCCCCCTCCCCCGTCTAATCCTCCCTTTCAGCCCACTCGTTTCTGGCTTTTACTCTAATGCCTACTGCATTTACTATTTGGGATGGAATTTTGACTTTACTTAGTTTCTAAAAATGTTCTTATGTTTGGAGCCAATTCTATAAATGTTCTGTATTTTGTTTTAATTAGGCCGTAAGTTTATCCATGGTCATGACCTCCTTTATTCTTTTATAGACAGTTCTTCTGGATGGAGTGTTGATTTTTTTTCCAGGCCGCGGCTATAGTGCATTTGGCAGCTGTTAGAACATGTGAGATTAGCACAAGAGATTTTCTATTGGTTTAGCCAGCAGAAAGGTCAGCGGGTCCAGCGGAACCCCCAGACCTGATACTTCTTAGATTTTTTTATGAATCATTGCCAAGAAGTTCTGAATCCATGGGCATGACCACCAGATGTGGGTCATATCTCCTCTCAGGCCACACCCCCTCCAGCATAGGTTGGGTGTTCCTGGGAAGATCTGGCTCAGCTTACTAGGAGTTAGGTACCATTGAAATAGAATTTTGTAAATATTTTCCTTTGTTATCATTCAAATTGAGGTTTTAGCTGCTGATTCCCAGATATCCTCCCAGTCCTCCCTATCTATTTCAACGTTTAGATCTTCCATCCATTTTAACATATAGTTATTTGTTTAGGTAGGTATTGAGGATTCGATTCCCACATATATTCCCGAAATCAGACCTTTCTGGTTGGTACAATTTTTGCAGTATATTTCAATTTTTGATAAATTTGGAAACCTTGCGTTATTGGATATTGTTGAGAGGAAATGTCTAATTTGAAGGAAGTTGAAAAGCTGCAAATCTTGTGTTAGGTATCAGTCTTTGAGTGCCTGGAAATACAAGATCTTCCCCTTTTGTACCATGTCCGTTGCTATTTGGATATTAAGGCTCTTAAACTGGGAGAATTGTTTTTGAGAGCATCCAGGAGGAAACTCTGGATTATTGAATATGAGGTTTAGCTGGGATGGGGTGGAGGGCCATGCAAATGTCCTCTTGTATTTCGACCATATGTTCCATATGCACCTTATTGATCCCAAGTCAAATCTTCGTGCTAGCGTCTCTATGGCCTCTTGTGTCCACAGAGCAGCAGTAAGTGATAGAGGTCTTGCGTAGTGAGTTTCAATTCCTAACCTGCAACAGGATGCTGAGTCATTATTCCATATTACTATTTGTTTTAGTTGGGCCGGTTGATAGTATTTAATAATATTCGCAACCCCCATGCCTCCGCTCGTCCTTGGGACCAACATCACCGATCTTGATACTCTCGGTCTTTTATCTTTCCAAATGAATTCGGTATTCCATATTCGGTTTTGAATATTTTTAAGCTCAGGCCAGGGAATGTTTATCGGGATGGTTTGGAAATAATATAAAAGTCTTGGGAGGATGTTCATTTTGGTGGCGATGATTCTTCTCATCCATGATATCTGGAATTTGTTCCATGCCTGAAGGTCTTTTTTGATTTGATCAAAAAGGGAGGGGTAGTTACATTGATAATGGGAGTCGTGGGAGTTTGCAATCTTTATTCCTAGGTATTTAAGAGATGTGGAACTCCATTTATAGTTAAAATTTGATTGCAGCAACTTAAATTCTGGGGTTTGGAGTGTTAGGTTTAATGCTTCTGATTTGTCATTGTTAACTTTATAGCCTGAGACTTTGCCGAATTGATCTACTGTAGTTTAGCCTGAAGGTTGGGATGGGATATCAGTGGTTAGCTAAAGTTAATATTACATCATCCGCAAATAGGGAGATGTTATAATTGGTCTCCCCAATTGGGATTCCCTGTATGTTGTCCAACTCCCTGAATGTCGCAGCTAGGGGCTCAATCGTTAATGCAAAGAGAAGCGGGGACAGAGGACAGCCTTGTCTGGTTCCATTTTTAATCCCAATTGGGTTAGGGTCTCCTCTGGGAAGTTTGACATAAGCTGTGGGAGTCTGGTAAAGGGCTCTTACACCCTTCAGAATTGGGCGCTTAAATCCAAATTTCCACATTGTTTGATCTAAAAATGCCCATTTTATTCTTTCAAACGCTTTTTCAGCGTCCAGGCTTAATAGAAAAGTTTTCATACCGTCAGGTGCACATGGTAAACAATATTAATGATCTTTCGGGTGTTGTCTGAGACTTGTCTGCCAGAGACAAAACCTACTTGGTCAATATGGATTAATCTTGGTAGAATCGGGTTCAACCTGTTCGTCAGGATCTTACTGTATATTTTCAGGTCCAAACTGAGTAGAGATATAGGTCTGCAGCTTCCACATTGGAGGGTTCTCTGCCTTCCTTGTGGATAATGGCCAGGTTGGCCATAGTGGTCATAAGGAAGGTGTCGCATCGAGAGAGGGCCAAGAACCCTCCGAAACCTTTTTCTTTTAAAACAACAACCAATTTTTGCAACATGAACATATCAACAATATTATAAACTTCTAAATTGCTGTGTATTTGGGAATGGGAATTGAAGTACACCTCATGGGTCAAGGAGTATGTGACAGCAGGTGGGAGGGGGAAAAGAGGGGGGAAAGGGGGAGGGGAGGAAAGGGGGTGAGGGGGGAGGGGTGTGGTGGGATGGGGCGGAGGGGGATTGGGGTAGAAGGTGAGGGGTCCTAATTTCGGTTATACATGGACTGCTTGTCCTTTGCTACATTGTGGGGGGGGGGGGGTGGGAGGAGATAGGGAAGCAGCATCATTTCAGCCTCTACACCTATAAACCATATGACATGTAGACAACCGTATGCGATCTTTAGCGAAGAGGAAAATAGGGTACACCATATCCTTTTATATCAGCTTCAGTTTAGCAGGGGGAGGGAGGAGGAGGGGGCAGGAGGGGGGAGGAGAAGGGGGCTGGGGGAGGGGCAGGGTGGAGGGGACGAGTAAGCAGCGGCTCAGTGCCAACCCAAGTATAGCACAAGGCTATTTAGTCATGGCAGATAAGGTATCATTTAGAACTTTCCATACTGTAAATTGTATACTTTATACACATATAGACAACTTTGCGTTTAAGTGTGTGATCCTTAGATAAAAGGAAAATAGGTTACACCCTATCCTTTTATATCTGCTTCAGTTTAGCAGGGGGGAAGGAGGGGGGTAGGGGGGAGGGAGGAGGTGGGTTGGGAAAGATGGGGATGGGGGGAGTTGAGGGGATGTGGTGAGGGGGGAGGAGGGGAGAGAAGGAAAGGAGAGGGGGTGGAGAGGAGAGGGGCTCATTAAATATGTCCCTAGCTAGGCATCAGGTGTACATCTTGGCTGGGAGGTAGAAAAGTTTCCGAGGAACTAATTATAGTCAAACTTGATCTCCTCTTCGATTCACATGGGGGAGGGGAGGGGAGGGGAAGGGGAGGGGATGGAGGAGGGGAAGGGGGCGGTGAGGGGAAGGAAGGTAGGAAAGATGTAGCATGCATTATTATTCCTGTAAAGTAACACATTGCGTTAATGTGTTATTAAAGACAAGATATAGTGCAGCCCTTAAGAAAGCAATGGTAACAAGTGCATTATCTCCTGCACACATTTGTTATGTTATTTCACCTTAAAGCATGCATTAACTGTAGTAATAATGCCCCTGAGGAAGCAGGACACCAGTGAAATTTGTAGAGCAATTTGCGTTGTATGACTGAGCCGGTGAGGACTTTGCGCAGCATAAGCCTGCATCCCCTCAAGGACAACCAAAAAAAGAACCAGACAGATCCCATGTGGAAGCTGCTGAATGGGGAGTCTGTTTGTGTTCATGATGCTGGAGTAAGCGAGCTCACAATGCTTTCTATCAATGTACAATTTGTGAGTACATTGATTTCATTTTTACTGCTTATATAAAGTGTTTTTATAGAATTACGCTATGTTAGCATTCTATCTTTTTTATATATGAACACCTGGATCCTTGGCTATACCCAGACCATCCCTTGATATCCCACAGCTGGTATCCATTTCTGAAACGATTTTGGAGTGGGTGAGTGCATTTGACGCTGGTTTACTGATCTTGTGTGTCTTTTTGTGATAGTGTGTTGCACTATTGCGTGTCTTTTTTTCTTCTACATATCACACGAGAGCTGCACTCCTGTTCTATATGATTTTTGTTTGTATTGTATGTTAATACATTTAAAACATTTAGAAAGTATCTGAGATCAAAGGTAGCCTCTTGCAATGTAAACTCAGTTCATGTGGCTCACAAAATGTGATTCAAAAAAGGATTTACTTATTTAATAATCTGGTGCCGTTTTTATGTTCTTTGCCTGCATTTTCCAAATTAATATTTTCTTATAAGCCACAGTCTTTCGAATACATAATTCAAATACATCAATAAAACCAATATGATTTCTGCGTATAAAAAACATACTTCATAGTAGTTTTAAAGGAGAAGATAGTATTACATGCAGGCTAGAAAGAATCTAACATACAGTACACCAGCATTTGGTTAAACATAAAAAAAAATGCGGCCCCGAAAAAGAAACTTCTTTGAACAAAACGGCTTCAATCAAACTCCCGCCTATATAAAAAGGCTAATTTAATGCTAAAACTGTTTTTTTTTTAATTTATTTGTAGCATTGTAGGTTCGGGATATAAAGCTCTTATCACAAACCCACAGCTGCAGGAAAAATCCTTTAATCACACTCTACCTTCTTGAGCAAGGATATAGACTTACTGTACGGCTGGACTTTGGTTACATAGCAAGCAAGAAATGTTGCCAGTGGTCACAAGGCTAAACTTCATTGGCTTTCAACAGTTTTGATCTACTCTAATCTACTGGATTAAACCTGTGATTTAATCTACTTTAAATTGACTGGTTGTCATCCTTGAGTTTGTACATTTTAAAGTACAATGCAATTGAGTGCTGTTGTAATCATACTGCTGTTTTGTGCATTTATGTTACTAACCAAAAGTCACAAAGTAAATATACTATATATATTTAAAACATGCTTTACTGTCCTTTCCTTCTTCTGAAAATGCTTTTGTGTACATTTTAAGCATGTGAAAATAAGAATAGGGCTCTATAAATAATGCAATCACAATTTTTTGGTAACTTCTGAACTTTGATCCCTCAAATTGGGTCTTTCATATGTTTTCCTTTGGCCATACCTCTCTCAACAAACAAATGAAGATGAATGGGCATGTTTTGCTTATTCAATTAAACACCTAAGACAATAACTTCCAGCTACCAATCGGCACACTAACGCACATAATACATTCAAACATCAACCAAACAGCGAAAAGTATACAGGTTTCAGAACCTTAAGCAAGGGCCTACCCTAAACTTCAAACTGCACCAAACGGTGACAAGCAAAATCCCAATATATGATCCCTTTATCATGTAAATAAAACAGCTTTACCTTGCATTGGCTGGACAAATACTGTAAATCTCGGAAGGTTTTTGAGTATATTAGTTTGCCCCCAGAGGTGATGCACATCTGCACTACACATTAATATTGTTTTGTGCTGCAAGATAAGGTGCAGTAACAAAGTATTTGAATAGATCTGTGTAATATGATTGTGTTTAAATGTGTCACTAAATTCCTAAAAACATTAATCCCAATACTGTACAGTATATATTTCTGTCAATCCTGTGCTGAAGAAATTATTTTAAGATTTTTAAACTACTGTACAGGTGTAGCACATATTATTACTCCAGCTGGCATAGGACATGAATAACGCATCTGCCCCTATTCACTAGAATTCTGCCAGTGGGAGTAATAATGTGTTACACCTGCAACCACATGCAATCCACCCTATTATGTAAACGCCAACAATTTAAAAATTATACACATCTATCAGTATAATAACGGTATATATGTGAGTAAAACAAATAGACGCTACCGTTCTGTGGCTAACTAAATGCTTTTATTTGTGCGAGCTTTCGAGATACACTGATCTCTTCTTCCGGCGGTGTAACAATGAATAAAGCAAGCAAAGGGTTTACTTAAAAATAGTGTCCTTATTTTTAACAGCTGTATAGGATTGCGCTTTTTTTCTTTTTTATATATATATATATATATATATATATATATATATATGCAAATATAACTGTATGCTCATCTGCATGTCTTAGGCAGGTCTGCAACCCCGCCTTTCCCCATTATCACCCAGCATACAGCACTTCCACTGCAGCAAGGGATTCTGGGAAATGACATGCAAATGAGCACACAGTGTCACTTTTTGCATCAATAACCATTTTTAACATGGTTCCCTATAGGCTTAAGCTTGCTGCATGGTCACAGCTTTGAGCACAGCCAGGGTTAAGGTGCATACCCAGAAAACCACCCACAGACAGCTGTTTCAACCTTGATGGGTCTCATCAGTGTGGGGTTGATTTTACTAGGAATGCAAGAGAGGCTATGGGATAGCAGACCTGCCTAAGACATGCAGATGAGCATACAGTTATATTTGCATATTTGCTTTCCTGTGGAGGGTTTTTGTCACTTTTTTTACTCACCATAACTTAACTCAGTATTATGGTTTAGCCTATCCCATAGCCTCTCTTGCATTCCTAGTAAAATCAACCCCACACTGATGAGACCCATCAAGGTTGAAACAGCTGTCTGTGGGTGGTTTTCTGGGTATGCACCTTAACCCTGGCTGTGCTCAAAGCTGTGACCATGCAGCAAGCTTAAGCCTATAGGGAACCATGTTAAAAATGGTTATTGAGGCAAAAAGTGACACTGTGTGCTCATTTGCATGTCATTTCCCAGAATCCCTTGCTGCAGTGGAAGTGCTGTATGCTGGGTGATAATGGGGAAAGGCGGGGTTGCAGACCTGCCTAAGACATGCAGATGAGCATACAGTTATATTTGCATATTTGCTTTCCTGTGGAGGGTTTTTGTCACTTTTTTTACTCACCATAACTTAACTCAGTATTATATATATATATATATATATATATATAGTGACAAATGGCTTACTCCGGGGCTCTTTTAGGGTAGGTTAAATGACGAGGCGTAACGTGCTGTTCTTTTAAACAGGCTACTGCCTGGTTTATTCAGTCCCAGGCACTGAGACTGCCACACGGAATACAAAATTATACGTAAGCAAATAAACCCTGCTCGCCTGAGCAATAACTTAACTAAGGTTTTCCCTGACTGGGGTTGGAAGTGGCTTATCCACTTCAAACAACAAAAATAAGGAACTATGCAGTTTTAGAAAAAAGGAACAGAATGGTTTAACCTGTTTGGTGAGAGGCGTTTCCCCTCTCTGCTTCCAGCAGCTGTCCTGCCTCCAGGCTCTTGGGGAGAGGGGAGAGGAACCAGGAAATCAGCCCTAAATACCTGATTTCTAACTAGCAGGACAGGTGACAGAAATCAGGCAGCAGACAAACTCTGGTCTGGATCCTTCATCCCTCATTTCCAGCACTTGCCAAACTGTGGGATGGAGTGCATGCATTCTGGGGCTGCACTTTTCAGCCTAAACAGGATAGAAACTTTTCAGTATCCTGGGAGCCCTATATATGGAATTTATTACCATACCCTGGTTTCTGTCACATATCCTCCCCCCCAGCTCAGACCTCGAGGGATGAGCGACCATGGATATTAGGGAGTGCATCCTTGACAATCCGTCAGCATTGCCATGTTTGTGCCATGACCTGTGTTCCACAGAAAATTTAAAGGGTTGTAGGCTTAGGAACCACCTGGTCACTCTAGCATTCTTCTCTCTGTTTTGACACATCCAGGTGAGGGGTGCATGATCTGTGACCAACCGGAATTTTCTCCCCAACAGATAGTATTTGAGCGTCTCTACAGCCCACTTTATTGCGAGACACTCTTTCTCGACTATAGAGTAATTTTTCTCCTGGGGATTTAGTTTCCTACTTAAATAAAGGATGGGGTGCTCCTCACCTTTAGACTCCTGGGAGAGTACAGCCCCCAGCCCTACCTCCGATGCGTCGGTTTGGACTAAAAACTCTTTAGAGAAGTCAGGTGTGACCAACACTGGTTGGGCACAGAGAGCTTCTTTCAGGCTTCTAAAGGCCTGTTCGGTTTCGGGGGACCACTTTACCATTAGCGGCCCTCGTGCTTTTGTGAGGTCGGTTAGTGGGGTTGCCTTAGTTGCAAAATTGAGAATAAACCTTCTATAGTAACCAATTAATCCCAAAAAGGTCCTTACTTGTTTTTTTGTAACTGGCCTTGGCCAATTTTGTATCGCCTCTACTTTGAGTGTTTGGGGTTTGAGTAAACCTCTGCCAATAGAAGACCCCAGATACTTGGCCTCCTCCAGACCAAAAGTGCATTTAGCGGGGTTAGCAGTTAGTCCAGCAGACCGAACTGCGTCATGCACAGCTTGGACCATTGGAAGGTGGGATTGCCAATCTTCACTATGGATTACCACATCATCCAGGTAGGCGGCAGCAAACCGAGCATGGGGGTTTAAAATGTTATCAATCATTCTTTGGAATGTGGCGGGAGCTCCATGTAAGCCAAAAGGCAGCACCCTATACTGAAAGAGGCCGTCTGGGGTTGAGAAAGCTGTCTTTTCTTTTGCCCTTTCTGTGAGGGGAACCTGCCAGTACCCTTTTGTTAGGTCTAGGGTCATGAGATATCGGGCTTTGCCCAGTCTCTCTACCAGTTCATCAACCCTGGGCATAGGATAAGTATATAATTTTCACACAGTGTTTAGTTTACGGTAGTCATTGCAAAACCTTGTTGTACCGTCTGGCTTTGGGACTAACTCCAAACTTTGGGATTCCTCAATCACGCCTAGTTTTAGCATTTTTTTAACCTCTAAACTTATAGCCTCTCTTTTGGCCTCTGGGATTCAGTACGGTTTAAGGTTAACTCGGACCCCCGGTTCAGAGACTAGGTCATGTTCAATTACGCTAGTTCTACCTGGCTGTGTAGAGAAGACTTCTTTGTTTCTTCTCACTAAATTCTGGACCTCTCGTTTCTGATGAACGGACAGGGTTTCAGCTATGCTAACCTCTGGGTTAGTTTCCCGATTCTCTGATGGACCTGGGGGTACTAGGGTTAACAAGATCTCTCTATCTTTCCAGGGCTTACGTAGGTTTATATGGTAAATTTGCTCAGGTTTCCTCCTACCTGGCGGTCTCACCTTGTAATTTACTTCTCCCACTCTTTCCAAGACCTACTATGGCCCATGCCACTTAGCAAGGAATTTACTGTCTACGGTGGGATCCAGAACTATTACCCTATCGCCTGGAAAAACAATTCTGACACTAGCACCCTTATTATACGTATTCCTCTGTGCCTCTTGAGCTTTTTCCATGTGTTCCCTCACTATAGGTAGGACTGCAGCTATGCGGTCCTGCATCTGGGCAACATGCTCTATTACACTTCTGTAAGGGGTAACCTCATGTTCCCAAGTCTCTTTGTCTATATCCAGTAAGGCCCTTGGGTGTCAACCATACAATAGTTCAAACGGGGAGAAGCCTGTGGATGATTGGGGAACTTCCCTATTGGCAAATAACAGGTATGGTAAAAAACAATCCCAGTTTTTCCCATCCTTATCGACCGCCCGGCGTAACATGCTCTTTAAGGTTTTATTGAACCGTTCCACTAAACCATCTGTTTGTGGATGATAGACTGAGGTTCTGAGATGCTTGATTTTTAGGAGTTTACATAACTCTTTTGTTACTTGGGACATAAATAGTGTTCCCTGGTCAGTTAAGATCTCTTTAGGAATTCTGACCAGGGTAAACAGAACTATTAACTCTTTTACTATGTTTTTAGCAGAGGTGCTACGTAGGGGAACTGCCTCCGGATATCGGGTGGCATAATCTAATATTACCAATATATGCTGATGTCCCCTAGCAGACTTTATTAGGGGTCCTACTACATCCATAGCAATCCGGTCAAATGGTACATCTATTATGGGAAGGGGTACCAATGGGCTACGATACGCTTTGAACGGGGCGTTCATCTGACATTCTGGGCATGAGGAGCAATAATTTGTAATTTCTGCCAGAACCCCAGGCCAATAGAAGCTTTAGAGAATCTTTTCTTTTGTCTTTTCCACACCTATTTGTCCTTCCAATGGGTGACTATGTGCGAGGTTTAATACTATATTACGGAATGTCCGTGGTACCAACAATTGTTTATTTATAATGGATTTCCTCCTATCAACCCGATATACTACAGTAGGTCATTTTCTACCTCGAAGTAGGGGTAGGCAAGTGACCTATCTGGTTGGCGAGGGGTACTATTCTGGTCCCGTATATTCCCCCTTGCTTCGGCTAATGTGGGGTCTTCCCACTGGGCCTTCTTAAAACTCCCAGGACTGACCTCTAGGTCAGCGAAGGTCTTACCCTGTTCTGGGGTGGTAAGTGCCTGTTCAACATCTTGATTTGGGGTATTCCCTACCAAGGTAGCCATGGGAAAGGGAATTTTACAGCACTCTTCCTCTTTCCCCTTCTTATTTGGGCCCTCGTCAAACTCTATTTCTGAGAAAGGGAAAGGATTTGTTTCTTCTGTTACTTCTTTATGGCCCGCTATTGAACTCTGGGCGCTATTCTGAGAGGAGGACCACATTTTTAGAAAATGGGGAAAGTCGGTCCCTATTAACACATCATGCACCAGTTTGGGTACTATACCCACTTTGAAATCTAAAGAACCAAACTCTATTTCAATAAGAACATCAACAGTAGAATATTCGTGATTATCCCCATGTATACAACAAATTGCCACTCTTTGTGAACTGTTTACCTGTTTTTTCCCAATGGGCAACAGGTATTCGGACACTAGTGTAACCATACTCCCAGAGTCAAGAAGTGCCCGAACCCTCTTACCATTTACCTTTACAAATGCCCACAGATGGTTATTCAAGGGGTCCTCTGGGCTAGGGCCCATACATTGTGACCACAACGAATAAGGTTCAACGCTGTTGCATTGCATTGGTTCGGCATTTAGTGGGCAGACTTTCACGGTGTGGCCCCTCTCATAACAATTTACACATTTAGGTACATAGGGCCTCATGCAGTAAGCGCCGATAAGGCTTTTATCAGCATTTTCCCGCCAAAATTGGTTTTGAGATTCAGTAAGCGCCGATAAGTGGTCAAAATCGGCATTTTTTCTTCCCGATAAAAATTTATCGGCAGGCGGCTGCCGATAACCCACTTATCGGCACTTTTCGCCACTTTTTGAAATCGGCTGTATTCTAGTAGCCCCGATCAGCTTATCGGTGCTGATCGGCACTCAAAAATGGAGATTTCATCGGCAATTTGTCCCGCCAACTAAAGTTGGCAAGTTGGAGGGGAGAAGGATCGGCAAGGTAGCAGGGACGGGACTTAGAAAAAAAAGCCCATCTCTACATCAATGGAGTCAATGGAGCGGAGACTTATAACATCTAGGAGTGTTTACGTTCTATTGCTCATAATAAAAATGTGCTTGGCATTACAGTGTCGATGTCAATCACTTCATCATGTCAGCGCTTACGTTTATTATTGGCAGAACATTGTACTTTTCTATATTATGATGATTTGCGTGTCACATTAGTCTTAATGTTATGATGTGTCAAGGGAGACTCCTATAGTAAACTCTTAAAGGAACAGGTCACATAATATGAAACTTGTTACTTAAGTGTGCTTCAATTTATTATATGATGTAACAGATTTCACACATCTAACAGATCCAGCGTATAGTCATGTTGGTATACATTAGAGAATGCTTTGAATGTGCAACGCATGATCAAATGTAAATGTAGCTGTTTGTTTTCATGTTTACATGTTCTTTGTGACCTCCCTCTTTTGATGACGTCCGCAATTGGACACTCAATTACATTGCATGTTTACCTTGTACACGATGCATTAGAATCACTTCATGCTAAGTTATACACACATCTATAATAGTTACTCATTTTTACATGATTGAAACATAATCAATGGCAAGTATCCTGATGGCATTAAATTATGCATATGCACAGTACAATTAGTTCATGTGAACATGTGACAATAACATGCCAAATTAGACATGTTGCAAGGTACTTTTTCAATGTCAATGTCATGGTTGTATCCTAATGAGATGACTGAGTGTTGCGTTCAGACGTGGTACATGCATTACACATTCCATAAATACTTGCGAATAAATGGTTGTACAAAGCTTAACGTTACATCATTGTCAAATATCATGATTGCCTGGTGAACACACATAAATAATCGTTTTAATTCGTACTGGATACCCGTTTGGAGTTAACTACTTGGATTGTTAATGTAACACCGTGCACTTCATCAAGTCACCTGACATCATCACATAGGTATTTAAAGGAGGCTAATTACCTGCGCATTGACAGCTACAGACCTGAAAATGATGCGAATGTTTATGAGACGAAGGAATATTCTATTGGAGGAGAGGCTAGCTGAAGGAAAGGATGTCACAGGCCAAGGAAGGGACAGAGACAGGGAGAGAGACAGGACAGGGACGCGGAGAGGAGAGGGAGAGGGAGAGGGCAAGGAGATGAGAGGAGAAGAGAGAGGAGAGAAGTTGTGCCTCGTCCTCGTTTTTACAGGGAGAGAACCATGTTAGATGGGATGAGTGAGGAGGAGATTATAAGTCGCTATCGTTTGAGTTCAGCAGCAATCTTAGCTCTTTATGAAGAGATATGGGGAGATTTAGATTTTGTGACAGCCAGAGGTCGTGCAGTCCCTGGACTTGTTAAAATGATGTGCTCATTACATTATCTTGCTTCCGCGTCATTCCAGACAACTGTGGGCATAGTGGGCGGGGTCTCACAATCAACATTCTCGCGGGCCTTTACCCAGTTTCTATGTGCACTGAATAGACGCGCTAGGAATTATATTCATTTTCCTACAGAGCACACAGAGTGGCTGGAAGTGAGGAATGGCTTTTATACCATAGCCGGGATACCAATGTGAAGGGTGCAATAGATTGCACCCATGTTGCTTTGATCCCGCCATGTCAGAGTGAGCATGCTTACCGCAACCGTAAGCACTACCATTCCCTGAATGTACAGGTGGTATGCGATGCCACGATGAAGATTATGCATGTGGTAGCCAAATTCCCTGGTTCCAGTTACGATTCCTCTATCCTGAGAAACTCATCAGTCTTCCATGCTTTCGAAGAAGGCTATTTTGGACCTGGTTGGCTGGTGGGTGAGTACATATTATGATGTGTTAACAAACAACTCTAGTTTTTCTATGAACTGCTGAATGTAATAATGTTAACACAAATTGTTTCATATTTTTGCACGATGGATTATAGATGACTCAGGATACGGAATTAGGCCGTGGTTGTTGACCCCTGTGGCAAACCCTCAATGTGAAGCAGAGGAGAGGTACAATGTTGCCCATATATCTACACGATCCGTCATAGAGAGGACATTTGGGCTTCTGAAGACACGATTCAGGTGTTTAGATAGAACTGGTGGGGCACTTCATTATAAGCCTGCTAAAGTGTCAGATATTATAATTGCATGTTGCATTTTGCACAATCTGGCACTCCGCAATAATTTAGAAACCGACATACGTCAGGGCTTGGAGGAGGAGCATCCCGTAAATTTACCAGCTGACACTGAGAAAACAGGCAGTGGTGTGGAGACACGTTGGAATGTCATAAGCACCTATTTTTCATGTAAGCAAATACATATATGTTCATAGTACTACATAGATGTATTAAATCATTGTAATGATAAATACATGTGTCCAAATACCATTCACTTAGGAAAAAGATGAATATGGTTCTCACATCTTTCTCTTCTCTGCTGTGTGGACAATTGCATGTGGCACCGGTATGTCCTTCAAAAACAGGTTGTATTATACTTCTTACCAATAAAAGTGTTGTGTGTACGTGAGGAAATAATGTGTACTAAATCTATATTTTCTGTACATGCTCTTTTTGGTTATGCATACACAATAAACCTACTATGTCGATAGCCAATAGCTAGTGCAGTATGGTTACATACAATTTTTCTTTTGGAGTGTGACATGTGTGTCACAATGATGTGTAGACTATTGTGTATTTAAGATCATATTTGACGTATTCTAGATTTTGTTTCATATCACATACAAAATTGTCACTTCTGTGTGTTGCTTACCTTAATGAACATGTCATGACAATGATTTATATTCATTCATGTTTTCTTTTTCAAGGTATATCACTCCAAGGACTGCTCATGGTATGTATTTGAATTCACATCTGTCATAAGATGTGCTAACCTCGATACAGGTATAGTTACAGGATGTATAAACAGAACGTAAGGAAAAAGATGTGACAAGTGAAACATGTTGTTTCTGTATTGTGTCCGTGCGTTTATCTACACTTGAGGGTTATTGTGCATTGTGTTTTCAAATCATTACGTACATTACATAACATGTAATTTTGGCAATGTAACAACATCCATTCATGCACATGAGCGCTATTAACACTCAATGCATGTTTGTATGAAAAGACCCAAATGTGTTAAACATCATTAACATTGCAATGTATGTTATTAGTTCTTCTCTCACTTCATATTCATGTTGATTACTAAATTGTCACATGTGTATGTATAAGTCAAAGATGTGTGTTGATTTGACGTTCATCTAACATTTGACAAAATGTTAACACCATTCCAAAGTATAGTTCTTTGTATTCTCAACTTTTCCTAAATCATTCAACACAATGACAATGTAGTTAATAAAAGTTTTATTTCATTCACGTTAGTTATTCATAATGATCATGATCCTTTATAACTAGTGTCAACATATGAACATAAATGAAGTTGACATTTGCATACGCACACATTTCAGCAACATAGTGTGTGTGTGTGTTGTAGTTTTTGTGTGATGCATGTATTTCTACCAGAAATAATATAAACCAACATAATAATGTTGCTTTTATCATCGGCGTCACTTAGCTATGTATGTGTTGAACGTTTACTAATAACACTAAACTATAGTTACTCGTGTGAATTAAATGTACACACAAATGTTCATGGTTGAATGATCTGTACCTAACATTCATTAGCTCATGCATGTTAGGTTACTTAGGCGATAATATAACATTCATACGACTAAACAGTTTCTATCACCTCCCTATTTTTATTGTGTACGTTCAGATACAATGTCTACGAGTTGTTATGTAGCATTTACATTCTTTGACAAGTCACACGTGAGATTATAATATATAGTAGATGAATGTGTTTTCTGAGTGATAATGTTAGTTGCATATATCACATGGCAATACATATAATGTTAGTAGAAAAGAACAAAATATCAATATAAGTTCTAACTTCAGTGCTTAGCAACATCATTATGATAATTAAGTGCATAGTAAATATTTTCACAATAGGATAACATTATGTAGTGATTGTTAATCTGCACACCAATCATTGAAAACATTGTTACATATTTATTATAATAGTTGTTCGCTAGTCGTCACAATCATCTAATATAACGATTGGCCCATCTGAAATCATACATTGGTCCCATGTATTCATCCTCGACATCTGTGAAATAAAGCAAACACATGATGTTCAAAGACGGCACATTTATCTATGTCTCAGCATGACAACGCTTAACACATCTCTATATGATTGTGGATATTCACGCATAAGTAACGTATATGTTTAAACTGCAAGGATAAAACTACAGATACAGAACTGTCTCATTTTTCAAATGGCGTTGCTGGCATTACTACTGATATGTTTGTTCCGGTGCCTGTATACATAATAATGTGCGCGCACAACGTCTGTTGCGCGCGCACACGTCACGAATTTGTGGACTAAGTCTTAGCGCATGCACAAAACGATGTGTACGCTGTGCGTTCAATACATGTCCCTCCATGGTGCTGCTAGCATTACGCATATCATGGCTGAAAGTTATGATATGGAAGTGAAACAAATTCACTTCAACACACGTACATATCTAAACTTTGTAAACGGACATGTGCCCACGGCAAAAACGGACGATCAGCCAATGAGCGAACAAAATACGTGTGATGTCATGTTAAGGCACCGTGAAATGCACGCAAACACCCCTCCCACTGAATGAACATTGGCCTCCAGCGCTGTGCACGCACCGCCCCACAGATGTACGCGCATGACACACTGCACTGACCGTAACAATAAGCTACAGGCACAGCCAATACTGTTTCACGCGCGCACATCGGTTGGGGGTGAGGCTTGCATCGATAACCTTTTTAAGGACGCCTTGGGACATGACCACGTTCCCACGTCATATGTGGGCGACACTTTGTTTTTATATGTTGAATGCTAAACAATGAGGTGTGTGTGTGTGTTACAGTTAGTGTAACATGTTGAAATGATACTTTAAAAGCGAAAATAATCTATGATTTAGGACTCCGTCACCAATGTGTTCTAATTGTTCGTCATGTAGTATATTGTTATAGGAAATAATGTCTTTGTGCACGCTACATGTAAGGCTGCCTGCAATGTTAAGCTGTATCCACTCATTTGGCTAACAAATGGTGTATATTATTAATGTACACATATATAATTTGAGTAAAGGCATAAAGAAATTTGTATTTACCTTTCTTGTAAAAGTCAAAACTGATTTGGCTGCAACTGCTCGCTCCAGGAAGGCACAACAGTATCATCCATGGTTGAGGCAACCGTTGAATCCTGAATCACACACATCTCCATGAGGGCGTCATATGGATCTGCAGTGGCTTCTTCAAACAAGACGTCCGGAGGTACGTACAGTTGCTGGTTGTTTTCACATCCCCATTGGTATTGCCCATATAAGTTTTCATACATATCATAGTAGTTATGTTCATCTTGCATCTGGTCTTGATGAATGGAGGGTGCAGGTATATCAGCAGACGCGACAGTCGGTGCGGCTTCAGTGTAACTGGTATTAGGCAAAAATATGCTATTTAACAGAAGATATGTTCCATGTTCCATGGTAAGTTTAAATGATGGCGCAACATGCCAGCATCCATATCGTTGATCTAGCCGATCATGGACGCGCTCAAAACATTCATTTGCGGATAAAGTGAATCGTACAGAAGTTTTAAAATTTCGTTGTTTGTCAGGTTCTTGGTAGTATGGATATTTCTTTTGGATCAAGTCATAGATTTGGCCCACGGTTGCCCTTTTCCCTGGCGTTGATTCGATTGCTTCATAAATCATAAATTTGTATGATTTACGTGGATGGCTGTGCAATGTGGAAGCTTCTGCCATTTCTTCTCTCTTCAAGTGTACAGTGTCTAAGTTGAACGCATACGGATGTCTGCTGAATGTGTGAATAGTTACATGTTATCTTCGCGGTTTGTTCCAAGGTTATAATACAACAGTTATACGCCTAGGTTTTCTCCCACAAGAAATTTGTTACAATAATTGGCTGAAATTCTTTGTGTAAGATACTCTTTTCACAGGAATCGAAACTTTACTTTCGGCTTAGGCAATCAACATGTGCAAAACAACTTGACTCTTTTAATTAGAATAACAATGTGTGTGAAATCATCTACAGTGCTATGATGAACAGATTTCTGCTTACACTTAGCTAGATTTAACCATACACACACATCTCTCTCTTTGTCTCTTTTTCTGTTTTTCTCTCTCTCTGTTTCTCTGTTTCTCTCTCTTTCTCTCTCTGTTTATATATATATATATATATATATATATATATATATATATATATATATATATATTTAGATTAATATATATGTTGATATATATTTAAATATATCTATATATAATTAACTATATATTGTGTGTGTATATATATATATATAGTATGTATATATGTCTGTGTGTGTGTATATATATTAGACATGCAAATGAACATACAGTAATATTTACTGTTGCTCTATATAGAGAAAGGTCCCACTGGGGGACCGAAACGTCGTTGTTTGTGTCTTCTATCAAATATAGAAAATTCATGATTTACTTACCTGCGTGCTGTCCCTTGATGTCGTGTTGCAACCGATATCGTATGGTCTGTTATTGCTTTATGGGATAAGCACCAAAACTTATTTACTTGCATATGGTGTGCCGGCTATGCATTGGATTCTATATATATATATATATATATATATATATATATATATATATTGCTACATTGAAGGCCTTGTGTGCAAACAGGCCTTGTTTTAAGTATCTTAACAGTTCATTAAAGTTTTTAACATTACTGGGTGTGTATGTTTGAGGGCCTAATTGAGTCAGCTGTGTAGAAGTTGTATTTAACAGCAAACAAGGCCTCTTTGCAGCCATGAAGGCCTGTACTGTTCATTCTGATTATATATATATTATATATAGAGTGCTAAACTAAAGGCATTGATGTGTGTAAGTAGGCCTTGTTGTAATCATATTCAAAGTTAAATACAGCTGAATGAATTAGGGGCTCAATCATACTGATACCATAATTTTAGCAAGTGGTCTAACATTTATATCTCATTAACACAAGGCCTGTTTGCTGACAACAGTGGCAGATATATATATATATATATATATATATATATATATATATATATATATATATATATATATATATATATATATATATATATATACAATATCTCTATTTATCAGTTAATATATATATACGCAGACACACACACACACACACACTGTGTGTGTATACATATATAGATAGAGATACAGAGAGACTACAGATATATTCATACACACTTACAGATCTGTTATTGTAACCAAAAATCATACATGTTCACATGCCAACATTATGAACTATGAAAGAAGATTAAGGTAAGTAATGTCTTACAGAGTTAAGACACCAGAAAACATAACATAAAAATGGATGCTGTTATATGGATACTTACTTAAAGTTGTATGTCAATAATATTAGCATGTAATGACTATCTACATTACCAAAATAACCCACATACATATCATCTTGAACAAGAGCTAAGTGAATGTCATCTTCCATTAACATGCCAAGTGTGTAATAATGTTGTACCATTAATCAACTGATGATTAATAAATACTAGTATGTTCTCAAATATGCCTTCGTTCAGTCAGTGAGCATTTCTAAACATTCATGTGTACAAGGACATACTTGAATGTTATCAACCATCTGTACGTGATCATACATACACTATGCATGAAATAGTCTGCAGTAAACAACACCAGGACACCAAAAAATTTAGTGAATGTGATTATTTATTTTTGTTTATCCTTTTGAGAGCGAGTCACAGGCCTGCTTGTTGGCTGTTGTGTTTGCCTTTTCCCTCTGCCAATTACTCTGTCCTTAACTGTACAACTTGTACTGGCCTGTGGCAGTTCTGTGGCACTGGGTGTGGGCTGTTGCACTTCAGGGGGACTAGGTGTGGGCTGTTGCACTTCAGGGGCACTGGGTGTGGGCAGTAACAGTTCAGTGGCACTGGGTGTGGGCTGTGGCACTTCAGTGGCACTAAGTGTGGGCTGTTGCACTTCAGGGGCACTGGGTGTGGGTTGTTGCACTTTAGGGGCACTGGGTGTGGGCTGTGGCAGTTGTGAAACAGTTGATAAACATTGCAAGACTGATGGTGGAGCACTTTCTTGTTTTGGTGTTTTAATCTTTTTCCAAAAGCTGGTTATTAGTAATTGTTGCCCTAACTTTGTTTTGCGTGTCTCATTTGTAGGTGTCGGTTCCATATTTTGAACAGATGTAAGCGGTTGGATGTTGACAGGGACCTGCACAGAACTTGCACCTACTGTACCGGTATCATCCAGAACTGGGGAATGAAGAACTGATGACTCAGGCGAAAAAGTAGCAGCATGTAAAGATCCATCCTCTGATGGGGTATACTGGAATTGTTGTTCTCTTGCTGTACTACGAAACTGATTTGCTTGGCTTACATTCAGAACTAGTGCTTGTAATGTCCTGTTTACATTTTGGATTTCTTTAGGAACTTGGATGATGACTTTTTGAATTTGTGAAATTTCTGATATTGACCTTTCATGCATCCTTTCATGCAGTGACAGCATTCTTTCAAGCACTGACATCATTTCTGAATGGCGACGATTTTCTTCACCCAAGATTCGTTCTTCAGAAGCTGCAATAGCTGAGTAGGTGTCACGAGCAGGAGGACTTGAATGCTGGGTTAATCCAGGAGTGGGAACATCCTCATGGTCACTTGAGTGAATTTGTCCTTGAGCGGCAACATCTGGTTCAACAAATAAAGAAAGCCATTATTAACTGCCATGGAACTTTCACTTTGTTTTCACTATAATGATAGTTGTTCTCATAGTGCAACACATAATATGTTTCCATAATTTTTTATTTGTGTCCAATTAAAAGATGATGCTTGAAGTATCAATGATGTTTCGACTCAGTGTGAAAGAAGAATGAATTAAAGGTTGTTGTAACCTCACAACTCCTAGCTGATTGTTTAAAACACACACAATACATGTTGTCAGGAAACACTACATCTTCTGTGACAATAACTGATGTGAAGTTCATTACATGTGAAAGGCATTTATTTTGCATGGCAAATGACATTCTTCAAATGTACACATTATATGTGCTGCACCTCATACACTCTCCTTCCATTCTTGATGATGACCTTGATGAGCCAGGCGATGAGATATTTTCAGTGTCAGGTGACACAGGAGGTGCAGGAGCAACTATATAGAAGAATAACATCAGAATTTAATTGTCACGTGTACATAATTAACATGAAGTATCTGTAGTGGGAGTAGTTATGGCTAAATATCAGCATCACATAACGAAATCACAATGATATGGTTCGGCCAATCTGTATATTACCCAACTTAACATAAATGTACATGTGAACCTAATCAGCACATTTATTTTAAACACCATACAACATACAATGTTCATGCATGAATGCGTTGTAAAATTAAGTGTTCTGTTGTACATACACTGCATATGTTGTGTAGTAATCTAACAATAATAATGTGCATCACTACCATGACAGCAAAGTTGACTCTGCTTATAATTCAGTACCTAATTGTGGAAATGTGAATGAATGTTTTTAGTGATCTGTCTGAACATTTAAGAGAAGGAGGTGTAGCGCTCAATGTGGCTGACTTGGTGCAAACCTGGGGCCCATGGCCGTGCCACAAGTCTGCAAATAAAACTTAGAATTAAATGAAAAATAGTTGTGTGTAAGTTATGCCAACTTATTTATGGGGCAATGGGAAGAAAATTCTATTTGGAATAATTGCCCCCTTGGTGCAAACCTGGTGCTCTGGCTTCGCTACATAGATGACATTTTGTTTGTGTGGAACGGCAGTACCGACTCACTGAATCATTTCATCGCTTATCTTAATAATAACCAGATGAATCTTCAATCCACCTGTCATTTTGACTCTAGCACAATCAATTTCTTGGACTTGAATATTAGCGCTATAGATAATTGTATACACACCCAAACATATTTTAAATCTATGCAGTCCAACAATTATGTGTTGGCCAATAGCCAACACAACCCCCAGTGGTTGCGCAATACTCCCAAGGGCCAGTTCGTTCTCCTGAGACGCAACTGCTCAAGTGTTGAGGCATTTGCGTCTCAGGCAAACGAACTTAAAGAGAAATTTTGGAGTAGACACTACCCCGAGGAGTTGCTCTCTCGGACCCTGTTACAAGTACAGGATATTGAGATAGTTGGGCTTCTGGAGTATAAAAAAGATAGGGTTGACCCTAATTCGCAAAATACTATGTCTTTCATCACGCAGTATAATTCCATGGCACCCGATATTAGGCGGGTTTTGTATAAACACTGGCCAATCCTTTTGAGAGACCCAGCTCTGGCCAAAATCCTTCCCCCTAAACCCTCAATTATCTTTAAAAAAACCTCAAATTTACAATCTAGGCTTGCCCCCAGTTGCTCCAATCTAAATAAGACATCGGGTGTGGAATCTTGTCAAAAAGTTTTTTTATCTGTGCAAACTGCACAGCCTGTAAATATAGTTCCAATCGAGTCACCTTTAGCTCTAATGTTACTGGTCGGGTATACAAAATTCATTCTCACATCGACTGTCACTCTGTGTTCGTTATTTACCTACTACAGTGCCCCTGCGGGCTACAATACGTTGGCCGCACGAGGAGGGCTTATCAGAGACGCATTTATGAACATGTGTACAATATAAGGAAGGGGCTGACAACACATAGTGTGTCACACCACTTCCTTATTCACCATCAGCAAAACCCAAAAGGTCTTAAGTGTCAAGCAATTGAGGTGTATCCAGGGAACTGGAGAGGTGGAGATAAAATAAATGGTATTATCAAACGTGAGTCATATTGGATATATAAACTTAAAACATTTTCTCCCAATGGTCTTAACATCGAATTCGACCTCTCAGCCTTTTTGGTTAAATAATAATAATAATAATAATAGCATGTTCTTGTATAGCGCTCTTAGTTGTACGCAGCGCTTTACAGAGACATTTTGTAGGCACAGGTCCCTGCCCCGTGGAGCTCACAATCTATGTTTTTTGGTGCCTGAGGCACAGGGAGATAAAGTGACTTGCCCAAGGTCACACGGGGCCGACACCAGGAATTGAACCAGGTTCCCCTGCATCAAATTCTCAGTGCCAGTCAGTGTCTTTACTCACTGAGCCACTCCCTCTAATTAATAATTAATAATTATACACTGTATATAATATGTGTTTCACACATTAACATCTAATTTTTCCGCTGTTCTTTGCTGGTACTGGCAGTTTTAGTATTTTGTGCATTTTAGTAGCTTATTTCATATGCTAAGAGTTTTTTTGATACATTTACTTTGAGCACTGTGCTTTTAAGAAAGGATTTGTTGAGCCCTGATGGGTCCTATGAGGTCTCAAGTTTATTTGTTTTTTAGTGTTTTGTTAACTTTAATCATGTTTTCACTGTTTATTAGTTTGATGTTGTCTGTTCATCACTGTTAAGATTGTCTTGATTTATTCTTACAAATTATGCTATTATTTTACTTAAAAGTTTTAATTGGTGTTAGGGTATATATATGCCAGCACTTCCAACTCCCATCAAGCCCCTGACGAAGTGACTGACGTCACGAAACGCGTAGGGTGGTTCTTTACTCTGGCTTGGACTTGTATCATCCCCCCGTCTGTGCACTGTTGTCTCCTAACTTTGCTGTATGGGTTTATTTCCTTCAGCTCTGCTGTAAGTAGGATTTTAATTTTACTCCTATCGGATGATTCAACCTATTGGTGTCTGTAGCCCTACATTCATGTGTTTGTTGTTTTATATATATTTTATTTAATTGCATTAAATGTGTGATTATCTCTTTGCCAATCTTTTCGGTGTTTGTTTGTTTGTTTGTTTATATTGGTTTTGTTAGTTGCACTATGATCTTTATCTTTTGTCTTTTTTGTTTTTGTTTTTTATGTCTGTTTGTCTGTCTATGAGACTTCACTGAAGATTCCCCTCGGGACTCCATTCCATATACCCTTGGACTATATTTGGTCAGTTTTATTTTTTCCAGTTGGAGGCGCCGTTTTTTTTCTCTTTTTGACATTCTTAACCTGCTAAAGTGTCATTAGAAAAGGCATTTGTAGGAAACACACACAGAGATTTAAAATGCACATGTTCAAGGCTGGTTCTGTATACTTGTTACGCCGGTGCTGCCCGCAGACCAGACCCGTTCCATTCACTGAGGTGAGGAACGTATAGAAGCACGCACCCGCAGCAAAGGGAGCGTGTCCGGAGTGTGGTGATTTTGGCGTTGCCAGGCCAGGTGTATTTAGCTAGCAATACTTGCCGGTACCGGTGTAGAAATGCCGTTGTCGTTGCCGTTAGCCAAAGTCTGGGATTGGAGAATTCCGGAAGGTCGTTTGTCCAAGCAGGGGTCTAGAGCCAGAGAGAGACGTCCGCCAAGCCAAGTCGTAACCTGAGAGAATGAGAGAGAAAACGCCAGAGTAGTAATCCAAGTGAAAACTATGTCGAGCAATGAGTAAGAGGAAGAACTGGCATTATAAAGTGTGACTGGCCAATCAGAGGTGGGGGCAGGCCTGGAGGACTGCGTGGAGCTATCCTGGATAGGTCCCCTTGATTGGCAGGCAGGTGAGGACTCTTGTCTTGGTAGGAGGTCCTCTTAGTGTGCTGGAGGCGGGTCTTCACTGCAAGAGCAGTGAATAAATTAACCTCACCCGGCGCGCGCTGTTCAGGCGCGCGGCTGGAGAACACGGCGGCCGCATGCGGGACTGCAGACCCCGCGGGCATCCGAGGACACAGAGCACGGCGGGGAACCCCCAGGACCGCCGAAGGTGAGTGACGCCAGCGAGAGGCGCGCGCCACGGTAGCGGGAGTAACCGCAGGAGAAGGGAGACCAGGGCGCGGATGCCGCGATCCCTGAATCCTCACAATACTGTATAATAGGAAAAGACACTAAATACAGCTCAACCCCGTTATAGCGCAATCCGCTGTAACGCGAATCCGCATATAACGCTATACTACCATGGCTCCCATTTTTTTGGCAAACATACACACACACACCCACCCCCCCTCTCCCTCCCTGTACCTCTGCTGCTGTGGGGGAGGATAGAAGGGAGCTGGTCCCTGGCCGGGGGACTCAGACACAGCTGACATCCCAGCAAAAGGCTGCATGAGCTCTCTCCCCCCCCCCACCCTCTCTGCAGACTCACAGCTTCTCTACATAAATCAGCTGCTGAAGATGCCAGGTAAGTGCTGCTGTGGGGGAGGATATACTGCACCGACACACTTTATTCGAGCAAATACCCAGTATGTACCTGGCAGATACCTGGAATGCGCCGCTCCTCACCTCTGACAAGCCCCGTTGTGTTTGCCTTCCCAGCCTGGGTTCATGCCTGGCTGACGGGCGGCTGATCTGTTAAATGATAATGATTAGGATTTAATAGGCTGCAATGCTTCGCGCGTCTACCAGATGGCATAAATTCATGAATTGTAATGCAGTATATATATATATACTGTGCAGTATTGCAGCCTGCGGGAATAAAATGCTTCAATCCCTGCCTGGAAAATAACCCAATGCACTCGGGCAGAAAACAGTCACAAACCTCAATACACCCGGGTATACCCGAATTCGTGGGACTAGCCGAGCTCGAATAAAGTGTGTCGCCAGTGTAAGGGAACTGGTCCCTGGCCCAAAGGCTGCATCAGCTCTCTCCCCTCCACCCCCCTCTTCAGTGTTGCTGTGGGGGAGGATAGAAGGGAGCTGGTCCCTGGCCCAAAGGCTGCATCAGCTTTTTCCCCTCCACTCCCCTCTTCAGTGCTGCTGTGGGGGAGGATAGAAGGGAGCTGGTCCCTGGCCCAAAGGCTGCGTGAGTTCTCCCCCCCCCCCCCCTGATCCCCCTCTCCGGTGCTGCTGTGGGGGAGGATAGAAGGGAGCTGGTCCCTGGCCCAAAGGCTGTGTGAGCTCTCCCCTCTCTCCGGTGCTGATGTGGGGGAGGATAGAAGGGAGCTGGTCCCTGGCCCAAAAGCTGTGTGAGCTCTCCCCCCCTTCTCTGGTGCTGCTGTGTGGGAGGATAGAAGGGAGCTGGTCCCTGGCCCAAAGGCTGCGTGAGCTCTCTCCCCTCCCGCCCCGCTCCCCAGTGCTACTGTGGGGGAGGATAGAAGGGAACTGGTCCCTGGCCCAAAGGCTGCGTTAGCACTGTGCTGCTGTGGGAGGGAGGGGGGCTGCCACTGCGATGCTGGGCTCAGGGTGAGCTGGGAGAGTTATCCCAGCTCTCCCCCTTCGAAGGGTGCGGAGTCCCTGATCTCGGTGGCCATTTGTTTTTACAATTAGCGCGACCCCAGTTATAACGCGGTATGATGGGGTGGCCCCCGAGGACCGCGTTATAACGGGGTGTCAGCTGTATTGGCCCTGTAAAAATGCACTCTTTTAGGAATCTTGGCCTAAAGTTTGGGAGGGATTTGTTTTTTCTCATGAGCAAGGATCCCTTTACTGTAGCACAATCTTGGCTACCGCTAGAGTTCCAATCAAGTATAATGTGCACAGTGGATAATTGCTATACACTTAAATGAAAAAAGGGAAAAAAATAAAAACCTAATAGAGAGTATTATTACTATTCTTGCTTACTGTCAAATAAGCTAATTATCAACATGCCACTGCAAGTTATTTTGCCTTCCAGGTAAAACCTGATGGAGAGCAGAATTTCTAATAATAAATTTGTCACATAAATAAATAAAAGTAGTTTTTATGTTAATTTTTCCCTTGCAGCATTTATTATGATTTCCAAATTGAGTGTATAAAACACAGTTTTCTGCTTAAAATCCAAATGAAATGTGCTTGGGAAGTAATATTTTAAATATAGGCTACATTATATGCACTCAAATACAATAAGAATCAATTAAATAAAAACAATCTATATAATAAATTAGTCCATGCATTGTTATATCTAAATAAAATATACACCTTTGGTAAAAAAAAAAGACTTGTAGTGTGTGTTTAAACATGTTGATTAAGAACAATCTGAAGTACTGAAAAATGTGCCCCCAAAAGTAAAAAAACAGAAAACGTTGGGTTGGAATTACTTTTTTTGTATTCATTTAAGAGAGAAGATATTCCGATACTAATTCCAAATGGTCTAAAATAATGAGTTGGAAAAAAAGCACACATACTGTGTTAGATAACAGAGCATTATTTACTGTATGTCTCACTATCTTCTTCTAGATGTAAGAAAAACATGTTGTCAAATATTATAAACTAAAACATATGCTCATTGTCCTAATGAAGCAGAAAAAATGTATTTTGTTGTCAATAATTGTAAGCTCTGAGCAAGCTCTGTCTTAAAATAGCATTAAAATGCACATACAGTAATGTAAGTAGAGTTAAACAAACATTTTCAACTACTTTCAAGCGACAATCCATGCTGGCGAATTTTGTGTGATTATATAATGTATATACACAGTATATTCATGTAGAGGTATCAGTACCGTGTTAGCCGAGCTTCAATAATCAAAAATAAATAGACAATACCGTTCTGTGGCTAACGAAATGCTTTTATTTGTGCGAGCTTTCGAGATACACTGATCTCTTCTTACGGCGGTGTTACAATGAATAAAGCAAGCAAAGGGTATACTTAAAAAAACAGTGTCTCTTGGCCTGTTTTTTCAGTAAATCCTTTAGCTTCATTTGAGTGCGGTACAATGTGTATCTCGAAAGCTCTGACAAATAAAAGCATTTTGTTAGCCACGGAACGGTATCGTCTATTTATTTTTGATTATTGAAGCTCGGCTAAAACGGTACTGATACATTTACATGAAAATATGGAAGATACCACATTAGTGTTCACTACGTCTTGGACACTTTTTGCCCTACAAGTATACAGATTTTGCCATGATTGATTGCAACTATCAGTCCCCACCTATACATATGTCAAATATCTGGTGGGTTGGTCTGTATATGTACAGCACGTGCTGTGCACTCGTTTGCAGTGACCCATAGTTACTATGTACTGATCTATACACACTATTTATGTTCCTGTTTACAATTTAATATAGTTTCCAATTGTAGAGTGGTCGTGGGAGGGGGGAGTTTGCTTAGGAACTCTCTTCCTCCTAGTAGGCTCAAGTTCTATTTTTGATAGGCTTATCTGCCTCAGTCATCACCCTACCTTTTTTAGGTTGATCACTTTAAGCTTCAATTAGTTGTAGCTTAATTGCCTGTGGGTATTTTTAACTCCGTGTGTTTTATTTTTTATACAATTAAAGTGTTTTTACAGTAGTATTATCATCATATCAAATTATGGACATCTTAGCTCTAACCTTACAATACACTTTTACACTTACATTATGTGATTGAGTGCTGTTAAATAGGGTTTTTTTCACTTATCCAATCGCCCCATCTGGGACGTTTGTTCTATCAGTTATTAGTGTAGCCTTTCACTCCATTCCCTATTGCACCATTCACATTATCTACATAATTGTTCATTTAGGAGTGCTGGTGTTTTTTTTTTTGTGTCAGTGCTCCATAAGGAACATTAAACTGTCAATCAGGAAGAGGAAGTGGGCTGCTTTTTAAGGCAGCCAGGGGGAGGGAGCTACTACAGATATGAGCACTTTTTGGTGCTACATAGATACAGTATGCACAAAAGGTGGCTATGGTGTGTGAAATTATATTTTCCCTGTCGAAAGGCTTGACAAGAACAGCCTATCTCTAGCTGTGGAGTCCAGCGGGAGCTGGTTTATTTCAGTATGAGAACAGCATGAGACAACAAAACAGATTCCACCTGAATCGTTAAGAGTTTAAAAGCCTGCTCATCAGCAGTCTAAGGATCTGGGAGACACTCTGGACTGCTGGAGAGATCACACAGGGACCTTTTCTCTCTGACCCAGGATGATACTGTAACACTGTGGAGAGAATCCTGTACTGCGACTCTTTCTCTGCTCCTAGCCACACTGGAGGAAGCCAAGGCCCAAATGTAACTGGCCTCCACCTGTGAACTGTTTTTCTGATAGCTGTTGGTAAGGGGCCTAACCCATAGATAGGGTGTGGTGTGATTGGTCTAGTCAATGCATCATATGGGAGTTAGTCCTGTTTTGTTTGTTTTCCTTTAAATCCTGTTTTTTGCTGAAACATAAGCTCCTACAGTGAGTAGCACATCTCCTACAGTGAGTAACAGAACATGGATAAAAAATATTCACTGAGCCATCTGCCAGAGTGCCAGACACATATTGAATGTAAATGCTTTAAAACTTTTAAATATTTTTTTTCAATATATATATGTAACAGGGACTTACAGTATCGCTTTTGAGAAAAAATGTCAGCAGTGTGCTGGCTAATTGCACAGGCAGTCAACCAGACTCCACCTGGCTGATTAGGACTGTAAGAAAAAGCCTGATCTAAGAAACAGGAAGGAGATTTCCCTAGTCCACCACTGGACTGACCAGAGGAAAATTTGGCTTGATGCACAGAGAAGGTCTGTATGCTGACAGCAAGACAAGGGGATAAGACATTTTACCTGGACATGGAGATTTCCTTAGCACACAAGTTGAGCAGAGAGGTCTTCCGCTACAGCTACAAGAACAGATAAGAGACTTTAGAGATGGCTGGAGTAAAGATTTAGTTATTCTCCAAAGCTGATAGGCCTTTATTTTGTTTATTTTTTAATGTTTTGCCGGGTTAAAGGAACAGGCGCAATAAACCTTATTTTAGTTTCACCTTAAAAATGGTCTCCATTGCACGCATCTCTTACATATGCTGTCAGAAGTTGGGATGAAAGGTGGCCCTTGAAGTTCAAAAGGGGCCCGGGACTGCCTGCAAATTTTTTTTTGTGCAGTTTGACTGGGAGGACTGCGACAGATGTTGGCCCACACAAGGGACTGATGCTGTGACCAGAGTCTACCTCACCACGTGAAAAAAAAACCTGGGAATTTAAAATGGCCGCGCAGCTGAAGTCAAATACAGACTGCAAGAATGCAGAAGAAAATGTGTTCCTGGTGTAAAGAGCCCAGCCATACAGAGCAGTGTGCCTTCAGGCCTTATTCGGACAATGATGATGATCCATACGTGGCCCTAGAAAAAGGGCAGCAGCCAAAGGAATATATTTTTCAACGTGACAAGGAACTGCAGCAGCAAGCAACGCACTGTGGACACAAGCAAGGTACAGAGGTTTTTCTGGGCAGGTGCACATCCTTTATCACTGATGAGAAGGAATTAAAAAGTGCACAGTGTTACTGATGTTTCAGAACCTACCAAAGTAAAGAAGAAAAAGAAAAGGTCTACAGAGACGCCTATGAGAGCTATGAACTCTGCAAGCAAAGTCTGCCCACCTGTAGGACTACCAGCTGGGGTTCTAGCGAATACAGTGAAAACAGCTGCAATTGCGCCTCCTAAGGTCAGGAACAAAAATACACCTGATACCACCAAAATGGAGGACAAGATTTGGCATTCCTGTAATGAACCCTACCCCACGGAAGAGTGGCCCTTCCGGTCCTATGAGGATATGGATAAGGATGAAGACATCTCTTATGGGGAACGCGGACCGAGTCACACCCACAAAACACCCCATGGATGGTGGAGGAGCCTGAACTCGGTATGTACCGAAAAGATCTCTCTCTATGATGATGAATGTGATCGGCAGGAAAAAGAGCGGGAGCAGCAGATCACTGAATATATACTCCAGCTAACGCAACCTATCCTTGCGGATATACTGAAACTACTGAAAGTTCAAATAGAGAAGGAGACCCCAGTACCCCTGATGAAACGAAGTCATCCAAAGCAAAAAGACGGAAAAAGAAAAGAGATTCTCCAATTACCATGGAAGTATCAGACACGTCCGCAGAGCCTGTGGAGGAAAAGGGGGGCCGAGATGCCCTACAGCCTAGAACAAATGGAGAATTCATCCTACGGATGACAGAATATCCAGAGGGCCAAAGGCCGAAGTCATGTACCCCAAAGAAGTGTCTGTCTGGTGCTGACAGTGAGAAACCCTTAAACTATATCAGGGAAGCAGAGCAGGAACCAATTAGTGACAATACCTTGACAGCCCTGAAGATGCCCTGCAAAATGCCAGGCATGACTATGATCTGCTCCGTGAACAATTGAAACTGGAGAGGGAAAAAACGCTGAGTTACAGAAGAGTGTTCTCGCAATGTACTCTGAATCCGGGACCGAATTGGAGGATCTACGGACAGATCTAGATACTGCAAATGCTACTATTACCGGCATTGATGAAAAGCAGAGCCAATCTGACCGAATGATAGCTAATCTGAAACAGAAGTATAAGTATGTGGAAGCACTGAAAGAGATTATAGTCTTTCAGCAAGAGGTTCGCAATTGCCATAGAGAGGTGGAAGTCTCTTCAGAATGAGGTTCACACTCTCTTCATGGAACTGAATGCCTCAAACCAGTAAGTGAGCCTGGACGAAGGTGGTCATATCGCAGAATGAGGTTCATATTCTTCACATAGCACTAGGTGCCTCACATCAAGTGATCAGCAGTTGCCACACAGAACTGGAAGTCTCTATAAAAGGAACTTCACAGTCTCGCTGAGGAGCTGGACACCTCTCAAAAAGCTATCTTCAGTCTTAGTATGGATCTTAAAGTCTCTAAAAAGGAACTACACAGTCTCGCTTAGGAGCTGGACATCTCTCAAAAAGATGTCTGCAGACAATATGGATCTTAATGTCTCTCAGGAGGAGCTTCAGATCCTCAACCTAGAGATAGAAGTCTCGTGCCAGGAGACCGGGAGTCTCAAATCAGAAGTGTGTAAATGGAAGGAGGACTACAAGGAGACCCTGAATGTTTCAGAGACTGCATAAAGAGAAAATGCAAGGCTGAAGAAGAAAATTCTGATTTAACAGGCCACATTAAGTAATAATACTGCACCGACACACTTTATTCGAGCAAATACCCGGTATGTACCTGGCAGATACCTGGAATGCGCCACTCCTCACCTCTAACAAGCCCCGTTGCATTTGCCTTCCCAGCCTGGGTTCATGCCTGGCTGATGGGCGGCTGATCTGTTAAATGATAATGATTAGGATTTAATAGGCTGCAATGCTTCGCGTGTCTAACAGATGGCATAAATTCATGAATTGTAATGCAGTATATATATATATACTGTGCAGTATTGCAGCCAGCGGGAATAAAATGCTTCAATCCCTGCTTGGAAAATAACTCAATGCACTTGGGCAGAAAACAGTCACAAACCTCAATACACCTGGGTATACCCGAATTCGTGGGACTAGCCAAGCTCGAATAAAGTGTGTCGCCAGTGTATATGCACCTGGATTGAAAACTGGTTAAAGGAGAGACAACAGAGGGTTGTCAGAAATTGAACTTTTTCAGGTTGGGCTAAAGTCGTGAGTGGAGTGCCTCAGGGATCGGTACTGGGACCCCTGCTTTTTAACTTGTGTATTAATGACCTTGAGGTTGGCATCGAGAGCAAAGTCTCCATCTTTGCTGATGATATTAAATTGTGTAAGGTAGTAGAATCAGAGCAGGATGTAATTTCTCTTCAGAAGGACTTGGAGAGACTGGAAACATGGGCAGGTAAATGACAGATGAGGTTTAATACATATAAATGTAAGGTTTTGCATTTGGGAAGCAAGAATAAAGAGCCGACTTACAAATTAAATGGGGATAAATTGGGGGAATCCTTGTTGGAGAAGGATTTAGGAGTGCTTGTAGACAACAGGCTTAGCAATAGTGCCCAAAGTCATGTTGTAGCTGCAAAGGCAAACAAGATCTTATCTTGCTTTAAATGGACAATGAATGTAAGGGAAGTAAACATAATTATGCCCCTATGCAAAGCATTAGTAAGACCACACCTTAAACATGGAGTACAATTTTGGGCACCACTCCTTAGAAAGACATTATGGAACTAGAGAGAGTGCAGAGAAGAGCCACAAAATTAATAAAGGGGATGGACAATCTAAATTATGAGGAGATGCTAGCTAAATTAGATTTATTTACATTAGAAAAGAGGCATCTAAGAGGGGATATGATAACTATATGCAAATATATTCGGGGACAATACAATGAGCTTTCAAAAGAACTATTCATCCCACGGGCAGTACAAAGGACTCGGGCAATCCCTTTAGGTTGGAGGAAAGGAGATTTCACCAGCAACATAGGAAAGGGTTCTTTACAGTAAGGTCAGTTAAAATGTGGAATTCATTACCCATGGAGACTGTGATGGCAGATACAATAGATTTGTTCAAAAAAAGGTTGGACATCTTTTTAGATGGGAAAGGTATACAGGGATATACCAAATAATTATACATGGGAAGTATGTTGATCCAGGGATTAATCCGATTGCCAATTCTTTTATTTTTCCCCTTAATGGGGTTTTTTGTTTGCCTTCCTCTGGATCAATAAGTAAGTATAGATATAGGATAAAGTATCTGTTGTCTAAATTTAGCATAGGTGGAACTTGATGGACAAAGGTCTTTTTTCAACCTCATCTACTATGTAACCATGTAACTTCAATGAAAAGAAGGAAAAGAAGGAAAAGCTGCCCGAGCTACAAAAAATAAAGAAATTATTGGAAGTTGAAAAGTTTGAGGCATTGGAGCAACACACAAAATCAGAGCACCTACTGCAGAACCAACAGCAAGGTCTACGTACGCACCTTCAGAATGCCGAGGAGAAGCAGCGATCTCGGCAGGAAGAAAATCTGCAGGCTGCTAAAGAAGTACAAGTGTACAGGAATGTCTGATTACTCATTGTGTCCCCGAAAAGCAACATGAAGAACTGAAGGCTACCCAGAGCATCATCAGAGCTTCGCTGGAGGCCAAGTTTAGAGGCCAGGTGACTCGGTAAAAGAGGAACACAAGAAAGTCCATATGTATTGTATGCCATTGTTATTAACCCCATGTGTGCCTTCCATTAAGGCAGCATCAGTTATTTAAATAGTATTTCAACTTGGTAGGAATAGCACTACTATAACTTTTCTATATATCTTTCTATTTATCTATATATCAATATAGATAGATAGATAGATAGATAGATAGATAGATAGATAGATAGATAGATAGATGCAGCCACCAGTATTAGAACTCGTGCCTGGGAAATTCTGGGAGATTCTCACAGTACATGCCTCAACATTGCCTCAACATTTCTGTGAGATAATTTGTGGCCCATGAAAATAACACAGCTGGGGTCCCTGCAGTCCCATTCAGTTTGAATGGGACTGCAGGGACCCCTGCTGTGCTAATCCGATGGGCCATTAAGAATCTCACAGAAATGTTGAGGCAATGTTGAGGAATTTACTGTGAGAATCTCCCAGAATTTCCCAGGTAAGTGTTCTAATACTGGTGGCTGCATCTATCTATCTATCTATCTATCTATCTATCTATCTATCTATCTATCTATCTATCTATCTATCTATCTATCTATCTATCTATCTATCTATATATCTATCTATATATCTATCGTGTGTGTGTGTCTGTGTGTGTTTGGGGGGGTGGGTAACTACCCACCCAGTTAGGGACAGCTGGAGTAAAGGTGTAGATATTCTCTTCTGGGGAGGAGATTCCACTCACTGTCTGTTCATGTTTTTTTATATACAGTAGTTTAAATAAATTGTTTTTCATTTTCTTTTGCTGGTGAGTTCCCCTTTTTACTCATTTTTGTGGAGCGGCTGTTATTTTGATCTTATCCCTGTTCCTCTTTGTCTGTGAGGATCATATTTACACTGCTGGAGGCCAATTGGAGGACGCATCATTACTGTCAGCGTTTCTGGTAGCAGCAGGGAAAGGGATGCAGGACTGTGCATTATAGTAAGTATAAGCTACTCCACACCGGGCGTATCGGGTATGTGGGGACTCATTTGGCTATTATATATTAGCTTGTTTTGTCCCCACAGGTGTCACCTCCCGCTCCCTATTATTCCCGTATTTGCACATAGCTGTACCACATATTCTGTCTTTGTCCGTCATTTTCTTCGTTTTCTATAATTGTAATTGGTTACACATTACCTGGTCCACCTGTAAGCTCATACACTGTATTTTTTTGTTCAATTCAAGCAGACCCACTGTATTATTATTGGCATATGAAACAAAAAAGAAAAGAAAGAAAGAAAACAAAATGTTTACTGTAAGCATAGTACTGCTGATATTTAGTATTGTAGTTGCAGAAAAGCATACTGTACACACTGAAGGGTTTCTTCCCCCATCTCAAAATGTTTGCAAGTGGATTGTTAAACAAAGATAATGATGTAAAAGTGCTGAGAAACAAGGTTAATATGCATATATCAGACATAATTATTTCTTCAATTGGTTGGATAGGTGTTTATTTCATTTAATTATGTTTTGAAATAACATAATTTCTTATTGTTTTGCTGTTTTGGTGGTAGATAATTTTGATTCATGCATACTATTAGGCTTTTTAATTATTTTATTGTTGGGGTGTTTAGGTGCTTGTGTATTTCTTTTATTATTGCGTATTTTGGGCCTTAATGATTTTTATTAGGTTGACCATTGAGTGCTATAGTGGCTTATCATGTCCATATTATATGGGTATGATATAGCACTGTGCCATCAATGGGTAGAGGGTGGGTATAGTGGATCCGGGGTGGGTGGTTAGGCCCCCCGGGTGGGTAGCGGGGGACGGGTATTAACCTCTTAAATACTATAGCATTATTAATCGCTAAGGTGATTAAGGGGTTAGGGGCCATTAGATTGTATTTTTTTATGTAATCGTGCTGGCTACGAAGGACATGAACCTGCAGTATGCTGATGAGGATGCCCTTCATGATGGCAGGGGTAAGTAGAAAATGTATTATTTACTTTATTTATGCTGGCAGGCTAATTTTTGATTCCATAATGGACAAATGAGCTATTATCCATATCTGGATAATAGTTATTTTGCCCAATAATGTACTGTATGTGTTGTGGGGGGTTGTTGGGTGTAGAGGAGGTGGGTAGTAGGGTTGATGTGTTTATTTTTGTTTCTTGGGGGTTGAGGGATTGGGTGAAGGGGGTTGTAGCCCCCAGGGTGGGTGTTCAGGCCTTCCGGGGGGTAGCAGGACTAGTTAACCCCTTCATTACCATAGCGGTTCCCAATGCTGGCCTAACCGCAATTCCCAGGCAGGCCTGACCACCCACCCTCGGACTACTAACCCCTTCATCCACTCCCTCTGCCCCAAGAAACAGGCTATTGAGATTTAAGCCCTTAAGCTTAGCTAGCCGCTAAGGTAATGAAACTGTTTTATTATTAATTTTAATACTGGTGTAGATGAGCAGGGGATCTCTGGAGCAGAACCGCGTTGTTTTGAGGTCCGGGGATCCTCTGCTTCCCGAAATACAGGCCCCGTTATGGGGTGCCAGTATCTCCTATTCATTTTATTCACACGGTCACGTGATGCGAGACATTTAAATGCATAGGAGATATCGTCACCCCATAACGGGGCCTGTATCTCGGTTAAAAGGGGGTCCCCGAACCTAAAATCAACGAGGTTCTGCTCCGGAGAGCCCCTGCTCATCTACACGTATTAAAATGTATATTAAAATATTTTGATCACTTGCGGGATATGCACAGGGAGAGAGGCGACTCTCTCTGTGCAGCACTCTCTGCAGTTTGAACAAATCGCCGGGTAAGCCCTTTTGAGAGAGGCGATAATCACGTTGCCGGTTACTTGCCCATTTTGGGAATTTTGCTATCAAATGTAATCGAGGCTTTCTGAATTCCGTGATAGCACCGCACAAAAACTCGCAGAGTAACCGGCCCGGCAATTTTTTTTATGAAGGCTTATATAATAGGCCCCTAAGAATTTAGGAAATAATTTCTTCAAATATCAGAATTGTGAGATGGCAACAAAGAAATACAATAAGGCTTTAAGATATGTAGAAAGCTGTTAACCTTTCACCGGAGATGCCAACATATTGAAGTTAAATCCTATAGCTGTGCCTATAAACTGGCTTTTTTTACATTCAAGTGCCCTACGTATAGTTGACCTGTGTTTTGTCATTTGTTCTCTCAAACTATGGTCAGTTTTGCCTACATAATAAATGCTACATGGGTCGATAATACACAAATTATCGAGTTTTATATGTATACATTTTCTCGACTGAGGATGTATGAAGCTTTCCCCTTTCATCAACCCTGCAGGTCATGCACCCATGGCAGCCAAAACAGCCTTTTTTGATGTGGTGTGGGAGACCCGGCAGCAAAAAGTTTTTGATATTTATCTGTACGGTCCATGCGTATTAGTAGTTCATTTAGGTTACTTTTTGTCTGAGTGGGAAATGGGTTTTTGAGTTACATGCGGCTCCAAGTTTTTATCACTAGCAATAATGTGCCAATGTTAATTACATGATTGTCGAAGTTACTTTGTAATCAAGGAAAATTACGTGGAGAATGGCAAGTAATCTGTTTTATTCCAAGGGGGTTGTCTGTGCAATAAGGTATCCTTATCTAGATCTAGAGCCTTATTCCTACTGTTATCAATTGCTTTCAGGGCATAACATCTTTTGATAAATTTATCAGCCATTCTCCAAGTTTATTGGACATCTCTGTGGGATCACTAACAAGCCTAACGACACAAAGGACTTGTGAAATTGGAAATTATTATGAATACGGAAGGCCAATAAGTAGGTACTTAAACGTGAAAAAAAAGCCAGATACCAGTGGCACAATACATTTTGGATTGCAACCATCCCCTCTCCAAACTAAAATAGATGACTATTGACCAGGTACAATGTTCGCTCAGAGGATAGTGATACGGAATGCCTTCTCCTTTAACATGAGACAAAATGGATCTTCAAACTAAAAATAATATCGCCTAAAAGGTCTAAATGAGGATTTCTCTTTATCATGCATTCTATGACCCAATATCCATTTGAAACTGGTGATGATTGGATGATATTTCCATATGATGACTTTACAAGCTTACCATACTTCTCTTATCTTGCTATTTGAACATTTGTGGAGAAGATGGGAGTCTCACACTCCCTAGTGGCGCCTCTCAATGCTGGCCAAGTATAATGATAATAAAATCTTAGACTGCTTTTTGAACAGCCGTCTGCGTCATATGTAAGGTATCCACGTATCCATAGAATAACAGTATTACAGTCCTCCTAATAGCCTCTGGAGTGAGGAAAGTCTTATATGGGTTATAGGACAGAGTAAATAAAGCACTCACTGTTAGGATACTGAGACGCTTGGCTGCTCCGGTGTGCTCCTGCTAGATGAGTGGCAAAAGATCCAAGAAAAAACGAAGCGGTGCAACTCCCATGCAGTAAGGACACAGACCAGGACAGTGTCACTCAAGTGTAAGCTTTATTGATACCCGACAGCCCCAGAACCACTCTGGATACCACTCTGGTTCTGGGGCTGTCGGGTCCTTGTCCTGGTCCCTGGTCCTGGTCCTTGTCCTGGTCTGTGTCCTTACTATTTGAACATTTGGATCTGGATAACTGTGACTGAATGTTCTGGACTAGGGACTGGTTGTCACTAACCAAAGTGTATCTGGATGACAATATAGTATTCGATAATATGCTGGAGGAACACGAAGAGCGATTGATAAAAGTGCTGGATCGACTGGGCGCAAAGGGGTTAAAGCTGTCCGTGAATAGGACTATAAAAATAAAAATAATATGGGTATCGGCGTGGCTTGGAGCCTGACAAAGATGGCCGCGTTTATCTGAAGCTCCTCAAAGAATATTGCTAATCCAGAGCAATCCTAGCTCAAAGTTGGTCAATAAAAAACAAAATTTAGCAGAATTAGAGGCTACTTGAAAAGGAGATCATTTTGAACCCAAGATTGAGACATTTGTGCATGAATCAGCCAAAAATCAAAAGTTGCAGATTGAGGCCTAATTGAGGCCTAATAGACTGGAGCCATGCTCCTCATCCTCATCCCCAGAGCAGATAGCAACAAGGGGCGGACGGACGATACCCACCAAAAAAGGTGATCACGGGAGGGAAGCTCGACGGCGGACGAGAACCAAGACCTGAGAAATAAGGGTGAGTGGTGGGCTCCCCTTCCCCATTGAGCCTGGGCACAGCTGAGTGCTGGAGAGGCCGCTCACACCGATTTCAACCAGCAGACATTGCACACCTCATTGGGCCAGCCCACAAAGCAACACAAACCTATTACTAAATAAAATAAAGCCTAACCAAAAGTGGAGGGTGCCGAAAATAATCCCCTCTCCCCACCCCCAAGCAAACCGCAAATCGATACCTGTGGGTCGCTTGTGTGGGAGGCCAGAGAGAGATGAGGCGGCCATCTTGTCCTGTAGCATAGTCACAGTATTGGCGGGAATAGCGAGATAGCGAGATCTTCTTCCCCTCCCCCATAGTGGACTCGTGTCCTTGGCGGGGCCTGGTGGGTGGAGTGTGATCACCCCTGGCCAAAGGAAATCCACAGTGTGAGAGCTGAGCTAGAGCGTGGGTCCCCGTCAGGGATCTGATCGACCGTGATCCAAAATGGCAGCCATCGGCCAGTGAGAGGACGGCGAGGCGGCTGCAAAGAAAGCAGAGCGGCGCTTCTAACTCTGTGCCGTCTGAGGGGTGTCACAGGAGGGACAGATAGCGTTCCACACTAGTGCTTCAAATCTCTGGTAGCATGGTATAAGGCTGGGTGAGCCACGCGGAGGTGATCCCTGTGTCTGGGATAACAAGATGGCCGACTGAGCAGCAAATCATTGAGATGCTGCAAGCAGGATCGGGGGTAGGGAGCAGGAGGACAAGCACCAGCATTGAATTGAATAAGATCTCTTTTTCATTAAACGCCAACGCTCCTCACAGATTAGATAAATAAATGATAAATAAATAAAAACACAATCTGACCCTATCTGACCCCATCAGTTGTAATTGCAGGGGTGGCTGCACTTGCCTCCTGCACTTGCCTCCTCCACCAGTCAATAACCATAAATTGAAGAAAGATTCACCTACAGCTGCAGCGGCCATTATTCTAATAAATCACGGAGCCGTTGTCGTGTGCTGTGCTGTATTCCACGCGGTATTAACTCCACATTCCCGCGTTCCCGACGCTGTTCACGCCGCATTCATGCTGCCAGGCACCCGGCACTTAATTTAATGGTTTCGGATTTCTTTGTGCGCAATTATTCGCGTATCCGCCAGCTGGCAGAAATTAATGAATTGTAATGTGTACAGTTCTGTCTGTGCTACTGTGTCAATTTGCAGGTGTGTAAAACCAGATAATTTAAAAACCAAGTCTACCACAGTGCTCCATTGTGATTTGACCTTGAAGACGTTATCAAATTTAGGCGCTTCATAATGAAAACATATAAAACTCAATGCTGTGTGCTTTTTTTACATTCCTACAGTATACTTGCACAATTGCTGACTGGACTGGACATAATGTGAACAATGCAGACGTATAAAAAACCTGACTGTAGTTATGCATTTGCAATATGTTCTGCAATTAATGCTACAGCAGATAACATGGCGACTGTAGCCGAAATATGATATTTTCATTTTGAACTTTGATTTTTACAAGTTTTCATCTGACGTTCGTGGTTGGAAGCGTTCGATAAGAAAACCTTAAGTAGTGATCCGTGGTTTTTTTGCATTGCCCCTCCTGCCGGAGATACAAGCGGGTATTGGGGTGTTGTCCCTGTTTTTTACAGTATGTTTGATCATGGCAATTTCAAAAGAAGAAAGGTCGGGTTTAATCCATATAACATTCATCAATCCAAATCCAGCAATTTACTGTAACAGCACTGGCAACAGCGTCAGCACCATCACCGGCTTACAATAACGGTCCGGCCGTCAGTGAAAACCTGGTGAACGGCAATCCTTGCTACCTGTCCCTGCCAGAAAACCTGCAAAATTTCCAGCCTGAACCTGATTTCCCGGAGAGGTACCAGCAAGCTTGCATGTACCAAAAAGATTTCCAGCTTCCTCAGCTGTCAACTACAGGTGTAGTAGGCCAGCTATCACCTGTCAACTATAATGCAGACTACGGGAGTGCCAGTGGCTCATCTCCACCAGTTTGGCACATTTTATAATGAAGGTAAATACAATGTACAGTGCAGTATTAAATTTAAAGCTGCTGTTCAAGCTGCTGTTTTAAAAAACAAAATATATATATTTAAAACAATACATTACATTATGTGCATCAATACAATATGCACACAGACAAGTGATTAGCTACAGTAAGCTGCAGATCGGTCCGTTCTCCTGTAATAAATCGCTTTGCTCTGGGTTCTTTAATTTAATTAAATTCTTGCACAATTATTGAAAATGTAGTCCTGCAATATGATTGACTGAGCAGTTAATATAGTAGAGACAATTGGTGGACAGCTAGGGAGAGAGCAGGGCTCAAGAGCCAGAGCCTATCAGAAGTTTTTTCTCATCATACAGATGCACATGTACTGTAGGATATTGCTTGAACTGCTGCAACGACTTGACACATGCACAATATCGGAAATAATAGCATAATTTTTTTTGGCTCAGAAAATAAACTTTGACATCAAACGGAAAAAGGCAGAAGGAGGGATGGATGGAAAAAAAGGATGGACCTCTAATATCACTTTTTTTAAACTTTGTTTGCGCATTACAAATCTTTTTTTTAAATTCTAGTAGGCAAAAATTTAGTGACAGTGCAATTTTTAGTGATTAGGATAGAATAATTGTGAGCTTTATAGAAAACCTTTTGCATTGTACAGTAATCCTCACTACTGTATGACGTTGCATTTTGCAGTAAAATTACAATACACTTGCATTTTTAATTAAATTCTAAGAAGAAACTATTTTATTTGTACAGGACACTCATGGAAAAATGAATAATACAAAAATACAGTAGGTCGCCTCTTCATGACTTTCTCTTCTTTGCAATGGCTGTAGTTCTTTTGTCATTGACAGAGGGGGGGTTTGTGTAAATTACTGACGGTTGCTACATTATACACACAGTACAATACTTTTACATATGCCCCCCTCCTGGTCTGCAGAAGCACTGAAAAGAAAAAAGCATTAAAAACATTAAAAAATTAAATTATTTAAAACAATCAATTTTTTTTGGAGTAAAAACATGTTTCTATAACTTTTTAACTAAAGTATACAGTACAATCAAAAAGCAAAGTCGTTAAAAAATGGCTGGCCTTCCAGGGACGAGCCCTTATTTGCCTCAAAAGGCCATTGATTGTGTCTCTCACGGTTTTCATAACATGATCGTTAACAAGAAAATAATGCTGCACTTCCTCCACAATTGTTTTCCTTAAATTTGCCGGTAGACCCTTCTTGCTTTTTTCCCCTTCATAATTTACATTGTGGGTCCACCCGCTGTACATCTCAAAACTGATGTGGTGTTTAAAGATGGACAGGACATATTTCTGGGCTAGACCAGCACTTCCAATCTTGTATTTCTCACCGGATGAGCTGGGGAAGTTCGCTCAAGATGATATCTGGGAGCATTACAATCTTGGGTGCGGGTGTGCTTCTGGCAGCAGGTGAGGGTAGGTGGTCTGGGAGGATGCTTTCCTCCTGTCGTGTCCTTACCGGGGTTGTCATCTCCTGTCGTTGCCTTACCGGATTTGTCATCTCCTGTCGTGGCCTTACCAGGGTTGTCATCTCCTCCTCATCAAGGGCATCCATGTATTCTGCAAATGGAGGGGGTGAGCGTGGGGGGGCACCTGGTACGCTTGATGATGAAAGCGTGATGCCCACATCCAGGCCACCCTCCTGCGTCGAACATACAGGGGCAGGAACTCCAAGCAAAGAATAGATCCCCGAGATGTTCCTCTCCATCTTCTCCATATGCCTATCCATTTTCAACATGGTCTCCAAAAGAAGATCAATTTTCTGCACAGTTGAGTTGTCAGGGATTTCGAAACAACTTAAACCATTCAGCATGCGGCGATCGAGCTGGATCTGTTGCGAGGAGTGCTGGTTACATCTGCGTGGAAGGGTGCAGGAGCAGGTGAGATGGGTGTTCCCAGAAGAGCAGCGTCGTGGATGGGTGCAGGAGCAAGTGAGATGGGGGGTCCCAGGAGAGCATCGGTGGACAAAGGTCCTCCCAGGCTTCCATTTGTTTTGCTTTGTGTGTTAGTCAGCGAATTTCTTCTTGACATAATAAGGCCAAGGTTTCTTAGCCTTTGGAGTCTTCGGAACGTTTTCTTTATTCTCCTTCGGTTTTCACTTTGGCTTTGGCTTAGAAACAACTTCTGCCTTTCACTTTCTCGTGGTTGGCATGGCAGAAGCAAGCAGGTTCCTGAGTCCGTAGAATCGGGGTAGATCCATGGAAGCAGATGGAATAATGCACAATGCAGTATCTGGACAAAGGCAAGTTCAGATAG
The DNA here is from genome assembly GCF_040206685.1 of Ascaphus truei. Classification (NCBI taxonomy): domain Eukaryota; kingdom Metazoa; phylum Chordata; class Amphibia; order Anura; family Ascaphidae; genus Ascaphus; species Ascaphus truei. The sequence goes on from NC_134493.1 coordinate 17,099,436, forward strand.
AGATCAGCATGTGGAAAGCTATGCAATTTGTGTCATCTTTCATACATTTTGTCCCTATAGGGAAAAATGTAGAAGATAAATGGGCAGTCTTTAAAACATTGTTATAAAAGCGCACTTATCAGTGTATACCCTTGGGTAATAAGTATAAAAGAAATAAGTCAAAACCAATGTGGCTAAATAAACAGGTAGGGGAGAAAATGGACAAGAAGAGGAAGACGTTTACATTCTTTAAGTCAGAAGGGACGGAGATATCGTATCAGAATTATAAGGAATGTAACAAAAATTGCAAAAGGGCAATCAAATTAGCAAAAATGGATAATGAAAAAAGAATTTCAATAGAAAGTAAGGTCAACCCTAAAAAGTTCTTTAAGTACCTTAATAACAAAAAAATGAGAAAAGAAAATATAGGACCCTTTCAGTGTGAGATGGGTAGGCAGATTATTGGAGATAAGGGAAAAGCTGAGGTATTAAACAAATTCTTTGCCTCTGTGTTTACCAGGGAAGAATCAAGTTCAATAGTAGTGCCGCAGGAGGAGGCCACAACCTCCATATTAATGAACAATTGGTTAACTGAGGAAGAAGTTCATAAGCGACTTGAAAAAATTAAAGTAAATAAGGCACGTGGCCCCGATGGCATACATCCAAGAGTTCTCAAGGAGTTAAGCTCAGTAATAGCCAAACCATTATATTTAATATTCATGGACTCCATTAACACAGACTCAGTACCACAAGATTGGCGTAAAGCAGATTTGGTGCCTGTATTTAAAAAGGGAGCTAGATCACAATCGATAAATTACAGACCTGTAAGCCTGACTTCAATAGTGGGGAAACTACTTGAAGGTTTAATACGGGATAATATTCAGGAATACCTAATGGAAAACAAAATTATTAGTAATAGTCAGCATGGATTTATGAAGGATAGATCATGCCAAACTAACCTTATTTGTTTCTTTGAAGAGGTAAGTAGGAATTTAGACCAGGGTAATGCAGTTGATGTGGTCTACTTAGATTTTGCAAAGGCTTTTGATACGGTTTCACAAGAGGTTGGTGTACAAAATAAGAAAATCGGACTCAGTAATAATATATGCACCTGGATTGAAAACTGGTTAAAGGACAGACAACAGAGGGTTGTCATAAATGGAACTTGTTCAGGTTGGGCTAAAGTCATGAGTGGAGTACCTCAGGGATCGGTACTGGGACCCCTGCTTTTTAACTTGTTTATTAATGACCTTGTGGTTGGCATTGAGAGCAAAGTCTCCATCTTTGCTGATGATACTAAATTGTGTAAGGTAATAGAATCAGACCAGGATGTAATTTCTCTTCAGAAGGACTTGGAGAGACTGGAAACGTGGGCAGGTAAATGGCAGATGAGGTTTAATACAGATAAATGTAAGGTTATGCATTTGGGATGCAAGAATAAAAATGCGACTTACAAATTAAATGGAGATATATTGGGTGAATCCTTGATGGAGAAGGATTTAGGAGTGCTTGTAGACAACAGGATTAGCAATTTTTCCAAAGTCATGCAGTAGCTGCACAGGCAAACAAGATCTTATCTTGCATCAAACGGGCAATGGATGGAAGGGAAGTAAACATAATGATGCCCCTTTATAAAGCATTAGTAAGACCACACCTTGACTATGGAGTACAACTTTGGGCACCAATCCTAACAAAAGACATTATGGTACTAGAGAGAGTGCAGAGAAGAGCCACCAAATTAATAAAGGGGATGGACAATCTAACTGTTGAGGAGAGGCTAGCTAAATTAGATTTATTTACATTAGGAAAGATGCGTCTATGAGGGGATATGATAATTATATACAAATATATTCGGGGACAATACAAGGACCTTTCAAAATAACTTTTCATCCCACGGGCAGTACAAAGGACTCAGGGGCATCCCTTAAGGTTGGAGGAAAGGAGATTTCAAAAGCAACAAAGGAAAGGGTTCTTTACAGTAAGAGCAGTTAAAATGTAGAATTTATTACCCATGGAAACTGTGATACAATAGATTTATTCAAAAAAAGGTTGGCATCTTTTTAGATGGGAAAGGTATACAGGGATATACCAAATAAGTATACATGGGAAGGATATTGATCCAGGGATTAATCCGATTGCCAATTCTTGGAGTCAGGAAGGAATGTATTTTTCCCCTTATGAGATATCATTGGATGATGGTTTTTTGTTTGCCTTCCTCTGGACCAATGAGTAAGTATAGATATAGGATAAAGTATCTGTTGTCTAAATTTAGCATAGGTTGAGCTTGATGGACGTACGTCTTTTTTCAACCTCATCTACTATGTTACTAATGTAACTATTTGAATTTTTTCACGGGCATGGACACGAACTGCAGGTGTTAAAAATGGGCGTGTTGTGTACTAAACCTGTAGAGCGAAGCAGAGGCCAATTAAATTATAAATACACCATTCATTTTGTTGATTCAATGCACATCGAATATACATCAGATATACATTCCTCTGTGTTTGATTTTTTTTCTTAAAGCAGTGATGCAGATGAAAAAGATTTCAAAGGATCTCAACATGAGAATACGGGATATTTACCAAAAAGGACACCGAATTTCAGAGATCCCCACAGTCACTACTGAGTATGTATTTTTTTCCCTTTACTGATACAGTAATGTATGTACTAATATTAAACTATTACTGGTAATAACGCATCAGTGTTTTTTTCAGTACCTTTTTCCTATCAATTAACTGTATGCCTGTTTTTAATATTTTATCAATTTTTAAATTCTTAAAATCCCTTGTAATTTCGACTGCATACTGGTCATGTAGAGTACAGTATGAGGTGGCATAGTCTTCACTACTTAATGGAAATATCTCAGACACACTATGCATTGCATATTGTATTGTGTGTCTTTATTTATATAGCGCCAAAAGTGAACTCAGTGCTTCACAAAGAATACAGTACAGGGTATTTTAATAATACAATAAGTGCAGCAAATAAGCAATAAGTACAGCAAAAATCAGACAACAGGAAAGGAAATTCCTACCCCAAAGAGCTTACAATATATGAGGTTAGAATGGGGACTAAGTGCTGTAGTTTTGAGGTTAGTCAGTATTAAATTTATTGGAGACAAAATTTGGGGCCTACTGTAATAAATTGTTCTGTTTCCTTTACACTGTAGGGCGACAACGCTTCTGGTGGACCAAATAAGTGAAGAGAATGATGAGAAGTGTGCCACAAGGGTCAAGAATGCTCTTGAGAAAACTCACAACATAACAGCTTCTGAGACCAGCATCAGGCAGATGAGACACAAATTGTGATGGAAATATGGACGTGTAAGGTGAGTCCCTTATTGTAACAAAGTACAGTACTATATATTGCATATAGTACTAAATACCAGTACTAAAACCAGTAGGTAAAAGTGTGGTTTTACTGTACCTTTACAATGATTCCTTGTCGTTACAGAGCGTATCCTATGATAAGGGAGGCCAACAAGATCAAAAGAGTGGACAGGCAAGGGCATGGATCGAAAGTGGCAAGACTTTTCAGGATGTCATCTTTACTGGTGAGACAACTGTATCGCTTAAGAGATTTTGCCACTTTTGCATTCTCCAAAAAGGGACGCCTATCTCTGAAGCTGCGTCCCAAGCACCCAGTGAAGATGCATGTGTGGGGTGCAATCTCTAGACGTGGACCAGGATGCATCATCATCATTAACAGTCTGCAATAAATGAATTGCTTTGGGGGAGATGTGGATAACTGTAAACAAAGCCTCAAAGATTTTCATGAATGGCTCTCGGGGGAGGGGAGGAAGTGTCGATAAGAAGCAGAAATACTTTAGCCTTGTGTTGTCAGGGGGGGGGGGGAGAGGGTTGTATGCTGGATTATTAGCTCAAATAAATATTTTCAACAGGTCATCATAATGTTTTGAACCCCACACCCACAAATAAAAATCACCGTATGCCACCCACCTTATAAAGTACAATATAGTGTACATGACTAGTGTAGAATTAAAAAGCAAGTGATTGATTCTAAGAATAGCAAAAATTGTAAAGCAAACCCAAGGGTTTTTTTTTTTTTAAATTTCAGACTTGAAATTCAAATTGAATGAGAAGTCAAACACGCATGCGCCTAAATGTGATGACACACATGCGTTTCAACAAGGTTCCAATGAGACATACAAATGTGAGGACACTCATATGCATTTCAACAAAGGTTCCAATGAGACATACACGCATGTGCCTAAGGCATGACACGCATATGTGTTTCAACAAGGTTCCAATGAGACATACACGCATGCGCCTAAGGTATGACATGCATATGTGTTTCAACAAGGTTCCAATCAGACATATGTACAGTACACGCTCTACGTATAAAATAAAAACAGTATGAAAAGAAGAGCAAGCCTAGAAAAAGTATTGATTAATAAATAATACATATAGAAATTTGATGACACGCATATGCATTTCAACAAGGTTCCATTTAGACATACTGTACATGGATGAGCGGAAAAATATTTTACATTCAGAAAAAGAAGCGACAATGTATTTTTGTATTACTTATTTTCCCTTTATTATTCTGTATATGTGTCAACAAATTTTTAATCTGTGTATGGCTAAGGAGCCTCAGAAAGGACTTGTTTCCCATATACACTATACCGTATGAACTCGTAACTTTAATCTTCAAATTACAATTACACACACACACTTGCTGAACTGTACGGCAATAAAAGACAGGTTGAATTGCTATTAGATTTTAAAGACAACAACTCGCGATCGCCCACTTAAGTTTCTCGACAGTATTGCAGCCCGTGCTAAAATGCAATTTTCTGCACCCGATAGAAACCTGAGTCAACACGCGTCTAAAGAGGTACAGTTAGAAAACATCACGCGCCATGACATGGGTATTCCGATTTATACACCGCGTGATTTATTTGAATGATGGCCACTACAGCTGTATATGGAAAAGACTGTAGTTTTCAGCAATATAAGTACTGACTTGAAAGAAGATAAAATATCCCACAATATATAAAAAAGCAGCACCATAAACTCAGCCTTATCTTACCTGGACACGCTACTGGAGAGCTGCTTGCACAGTTAGGATTGCCTCAGCCATTAGGTGATGCTTCCCGCTTGGCAAACCCCCACCTGTGGAAAATGTAGCAATGACTTAGACATTAATCTCTTAAAAAGTTCAAACAGGAGACTTCCGGTGCCGTCACCAGGCATTGTCGTGTGAGAGAGTAGCTCCCGAGACACTCCGAAAAGAAAGAAAGGAGTAAGATAGAGCCCACAACAGTAAAATATATCACCAAAAATAGAGGAATCAACCAACATCACAGTCAAGACATGACTGGAAAGGAGAGAAAGCCTCAAAACCAGAGCGTCTCAATGTACTTTACTTCCAACCAGAGCTCGACGGACCACAACACTGACTCCCAAGAGGGCGCCGCACCATGCGCACCAGGAGAATAAGCACGTGACCCATCCCCTGCACTACAGGGAGATCCAGAAATGAATGCAGAGACCAAGGAATACCTGGAGCAGCTGTTTGCTAAAATGAGGCAGGGATTTCAAGAGGACTTGAACTCTGCAATTAAGGCTGAAATGAGCTCCCTTACAGAACGCACAGAGGGTATGGAAAACCAAATGGAGGATATCTGCTTAGCCCAATCTTCACAGAAGCTTTGCTCCCATGCCTATGTAACCTGTTCCTTCTCCTGGTCCCGGGGTGTCGAGCTCAGGACATGGAAATAGATAGAGCCCATAAAGTGCTGGGCCGCAGGTCTCAGGACCCCAAGAAGCATAAAGACATGATCATAAGGTTCCATTCATGCACCGCAAAGGAGTGAATCATGTTCGCGAGCAGGGAAAAGGGAAGTATTCATTTCCAAAATGAAGTCTTACAAATCTTCAGTGACGTCCAGAGTCACCTTCGAAAAGCGATGTGAAATGCTAACTGAACACAAGAACCGCTACAGATGGGGGTTTCCCTTCAAACTCGTGGTCCCGATCAACGGGAAATACAAATCAATCCCAAGAACAAAGGAAATCACCCTATTCCTTAAGTCGCTAGGCTTGCCAGTCCAGAATGGGAGAGAAGAAACAAATGACGAGCAGAGGATCCTCGGTTCCTCATGCCCCCAAGGGCATCGGAGTGCTTAGCAAGCCAGAAGAACCCAAAAACAGGTGAATGAAAATGAAAAGATTTCTCTGAAAGAAGGAGATTAAGAGAAAGAACAACATAGCGGGCAAAATTTGTGTAAAAAAAAAAGTTACAATTTAAAAGTTGCTTTACTTTGAATTTTCTACAGATGAGCTTGGGTAAACGTGGTTCCAAGTTGAAGTTCCCTCCCCCGGTTGCAAACAGTCTGGCTGGATGTGATTTACCTAGAGACAGGTGTGGAAAACCTGAATACACCTATCGGTGTGGAATCAAAGTCGCAGTCAGGGAAAGACTGGTCTATATGACTGAAGACACTACCGCAGCACCCGTCAGTTGGGGGAGAGAAGGAACGAGTTATCTACCCTCTCCCGTTCTCCAGAGGAGAGGAAAAGTACTTCCAGACTGATGGATTCATCGATACGGAGCGGAGTTCCAGCTCCTGATGTTTCCAGAACCACTCTGGCACCCCTCTATTTTCTCTCAATATCCATACTCTACCAATCAAACAAGGCTTACCTACTCTCTTCCCTATAACACTGGGTCCCCCCCATCCTCACCCCCTCCACAGGGTTTTCCCTGTCCCTCCCCCATGGATCCCCTTCCCCCCCCCCATCAGCTTTCTGTATACATCTATGTATTAAACAGTGAAGACCTCTGCAACACTTTTATTGATGAGAGACGGCAGAATACTGTAGCTGCAGGACAAGACTTACCAAGGTCGTTAAGCTGTAAATGAAGTTTCTAGGTCTATCAAATTATAGACAGATACTTTCACAAGTGATCCAAAGAAGCTAGGCTTGTATTTATTGCCAGGAGCCCCTGTAAATATATTATGTACTACTAAATGCTGCTACAGCATTATGACACCAAATTACAGTACATCTCATGACAATTTTAAATGTCCCACCATCTGCCATTTCTATGCTAAATGATGTGACAATGAGAATGCAAAGAGCACCTTGTCACACTGCTGCTAACAGTTCCCAAGGAGGCCCTTAAAAGACAGAAGAAACAAATTAATAAAACAGCAGAGATATGAAAACTTTAAATTACCTGAGACAGGATACAGTTCAATCTCTTCAATATCTCAGAAGACAAACATGGTATCCAAATCGCCTATCTGCATTTTAGGAAATTAATTTAGTGAGGGAAAAGCCCAATTAAGTGGCAGCATTGTAGGCCCAGATATAACATGCTTTAATATTACACGAGTATCTGGAAAAAAGAAAAAAGTTGGGTTGAGCACAGCAAGAAATACGGGCTGCAGACAGGTTTAAAAAATAATAAGCTATTTATTCGGCATAATGCCTAAGACATACAGCAAGTGATATTCCTCTGATACGTTTCCTGCCTGTGAGTCAAGTTCGGTAGGTCCGGTGTGCCTCAGGTGATCTTGGAGATGTAACCAGGAAGTGGAGATAAGCACATGAAAATATCATAGTGTATACTGCTAACCAGATACAAATACTAATGGAACACGACATACAAACAACAAAACAATCCGACAATGAACAACAGAGCAACAAACATATACACACTCAACAGCAAATTCAGTGATGCTAGATATGATATAACAATTTAAAAATTTAACAATTTAAAAATTAATATAAAAACGGAATCACATAGGAAACGTGACGCTGGTATTTATCCAATGGGGGAAAAACTAAAACACTACATACAAGAAGTAGAATATAATCAGGCACATCTGATACAATCTCTGTCCGATTGTTAGGTTTCAGATAATCCACAGTTGTTTCCCTCCAGGATGCTTTAGTAGAGAATGTAGTCGCAGGTATTTCGGTGCCTCCTCTGTAATAATAGTGAACCTGCTAGTTGTCTCAACTCTGTTCTTTCTTTGGACAGATATTTTATCAGATGTGTAGGCCGGATCAGGGTAACGGAAGACAGTGTAAATGAGGTACTTGCCGGATCTTGGAGTATAGAATAGCGGATCATTGGAGTACGTAGCCAAGGTCAGGGTTTGAGAGCATAGAGTAGTCATGGAGCCAATCCAGGGTCAGTGCAGGAGAGAGCTGCGTTGTCGTGTTTCCAAGGCCAGGTAAGTGCAGGAGAGAGTAGAGTAGTCATATCCAAAGCCAAGGTCAGTGCAGGAGATTATCACAGAGTAATATCCAGATAGGGTCAGGCAGCAGGGTTCAGGCAGACAGGAACTAGGTGATGAGTGCAACGTCACACAAACAGAGGTTATGCCTCGGCAATGACTGGGAGCTCTGAGAGCATATTTATAGGACCTCCCACCAATGGAAGGCAACCAGGAGGCAGGAGTGCAGTTCAGGATAGGCTGCTGGATCATGCAGGTGTGTCCTATTACAGAGCCAATAGCTACCGTGTCAGAATGTGCATTCAACCCGCGCGCAACACGCACAACAGGGTCGCATGCCGCCACAACACCCACGCCAACATGGGGGTGGAGACCAGAAGTGGGACCCACGGAAAAAGTGGCGGAGCGAGGAACGCAACCATGCCGCGTAACAGCGACGTCAGGACGGGGGCGGAGACCAGAGGCGGGACCCACGGAGGTAGAGGCGGAGTGAAGGGCGTAACTGCACTGCATAGTGTTGATGCCAGGACAGGGGCGGGACTGAGGGGAGCAGACCACAGACCACCTGGGAGACCATTTACCGCGGGCGCCGCGCGTCAAGACAGGAGGGGCAAGAACACCCCCATGCCCACAGACCGAAGGGGACCGCGCAGAACCCGTGCATAAGTACCACTGCCAGGTTGACCCTCTTGAGTGCCATGGTAGTCCAATGGGCAAGGGAGGGTTAAAGGGGCAGGAGCAGCAGAACGGCTAATCCTCACAGTACCCCCCACTCCCCCTCTAGGAGCGACCTCCGGGCAACTCCATGAAGGCTTTTCTGGAAAATTCATATGAAAGTTCCTGACCATCCTTGCCGCATGAACCCGAAGATTAGGAACCCACGATCTTTCCTCAGGACCGAATCCCTTCCAATGAACGAGATAATGAACAGGACCTCGAGAGAATTTGGAATCCAGGATACAGTAGATTGGATCTCGTATTATGGATGACCATGTACCAACACGGAAGTGGTGGGGAGAATGGGAATGGAATAAGCGTTCTGGATCACAGGTTTAAGCAAGGACACATAAAAAACTGAGGGAATTTTCATGGACGAAGGTGAAGACAAGCGATAGGCAACAGGATTGATCTTTTCAGAAATAGCAAATGGACCGAGAAATCAAGGAGCAAACTTCCTGGACGGAACCTTTAACCTAATATTTTTGGAAGACAGCCAGACTTTGTCACCAGGCTTAAATTTAGGAGCCGGTCTACGATGGCGATCAGCTTGTCGTTTTTGTCGCTCGAGAGCAGATTTAATATTCTTTTGAGTCCTTCTCCAAAGACCCTGGAGTTGCATGATCCTGTCGTCGGTGGCTGAAACCCCTGAGGTAGAAACTGTAAGTGGAAGAGTAGCTGGATGGAATCCGTAATTGATGAAGAAAGGTGATTCAGTGGTAGATTCGCTACGAAGATTATTGTGTGTGAATTCTGCCCAAGCAAGCAGGTCCGACCAATCATCCTGAAAATCAGACATGAAGCACCGAATGAATTGCTCTAAAGACTGATTAGTCCTCTCTGTCTGTCCATTAGTTTGCGGGTGATACCCGAAGAAAAGTGAAGAGATATGCCCAACTGCCGACAGAAAGAGGGCCAAAATTTAGATTTAAACTGAGATCATCTATCAGATACAATCTCTGTAGGAACTCCGTGCAGGCGAAAGATCTCCTTGTTAAATATTTCAGCAAGTCTAGGAGAGCTAGCCTTTGAGAGGCCTTTGCTGGAGAACCGATCTACTACAACAAGAATAGTGTCCATACCTTTAGACTTAGATAAATCCACCTCGAAATCCATAGATAAGTATGTCCATGGCCGAACCGGGACAGATAATGGCTGAAGAAGCCCAGCAAAGAGGTTCCTAGAAGTCTTAGTCCTGGCACAAGTTGAGCACGCAAGTACAAAGTCCTTAAAATCCTTCTGCATCCGAGGCAGCCAGAAAGTTTGGGAGATGAGATCCAATGTCTAATGTTTTTGCCCCGGGATGACCTGCTGATTTAGAATAGTGTCCCCATTCCAGGACCTGTTTGCGCAAGGAATGAGAAGTAAACATATGGCCTTCAGGGACCGAAAGATTGTCAGGTATCTGATTTTGCTGAAAAACAATATCCATTAAAGCCTCAAAGTTAGAGGAAGAAAGAATGAGCTTGGATGGAAGAATAGTTTTGAGTTGATCCTCCCAATTATCCTCAAGCGAAAATTGACGGGACAGAGCATCTGCCTTAACATTTTTAGTCCTAGGGAGGTATGAGGAAGGAGAACCTCCTATGGCGCTGAGGCAAGGATAGGGATATAGTTGTGGATAAAGTTCTTCTCTTAGGCTATTACCTCAAGAAAGGAAGACAAGATGTACAGAAAACACTGCAATAGTGCATTACCCGGGGACAAAATTGTAAAGAGAGCAATTTAATATAAAACAATTAATTATAAAACGATTAATCCAAATATTATATAATGCAATATAAAAAATAATAAATAAAAAACTTTCATGTGCTTATGCACTTGGAAGATGAAACTTGCTCCGCCTTGATAAAATTTGAAATCCTACTCACCAGAGGTGACTAGGACATGCATATTTGTTTTAGGGTCTTTTCGCCAGGAATACCGCTCGCTGTGGGGTGAAATAAGCCAGTCACTGGAGGAGGATCGCTTTCTATACTCGGAGTCTGCTTGCTCGTACTCGTACTCCTGACGAAGAAACTATTAGGAGTTTCGAAACGCGTTGGATGTTTTTTGGCATCGCAGGGACACCGTAGCAATGAAATCCAGGTGGTGACGTCAGCAGAGGAGCCGACCGACCAGACTCTGGCAGCAAGCAGACTGTCTCGGTCTTGCCGGCGTCTCTCATGGTCTCCGTGACGTCATTTCCGGTGTCTCCATGGTAACTTCCGGTTTTGGGTTTCCAGCTGAGTAACGCGTCTGCGGGTGCTGTATCCGTTGGGAGGTTAGCACACTACGCGTTTCAATATTAGTTAGCTTTGTCAGGAGTGTACCTCCTCCTCACAAGCTGAAATAAGCGAGACAGAGCCAGTAGTGAGTGCTTAAGTTATTTCATAGGAAAGGACATTAAACTCAATTTAAAGTCATCTGCAATAGATTGAAATGATGACTGCACTTCCTGCCCAGGTAAAGCAACTCTGTCTTCCTTGTCTATTGTACTGTGTGGATCTAGACGGTCACTAGCCTGTCCTAATACTGTACCACTTCTCTCAATGACAACATATGACACAGTATTCAACTTTTCAAACCCTGTGAACCAAGGGCAGACACTTTGGAGAGATGAATATGGCAGCCCGGGGAAGTAGTTAAAATTTGATAGTAGTAGGGAAGTGGAGGGGGGCTAAGGTGTCTTAGCAGTTTCTGCAAAAGGCAAATTTACTTAAAAGACACCTGCAGCACAGTGTTTCATTAACATACATTTAACAAGCGAGCAATGTGCGTGAAATATTGTCTTGTTAATAATATTAATATTGAATAGAAAATGAAAAATGTATTAAAAAATGTTTTGCCAATTATCTGGCACATGATGTTTTCATAAATTGCACATGAAAAGATATAATGCTGTATGCAAATTTGTGATTTTTAATTTCTTTATTTTGTTAAATATGACAAAGCCTGATACCATATATGCTAGATAAAGAGGAGGGTGAAGAGCAGAAGTGGGAAGAGGTGTCACATTGTTATGCTCAGACCTTCTCTAAAATGTGGAGCAGAAAGTGTTTAAATATTGCCTTTGTTTCTAATAAACTCAGTATCTGGATTTAAGTAATTGTTTTTAAAGTTCAGAAGTTGAATATATGTTATTTTTCATGTTCTTCTCACCATAGTATTTTTAAAGTTTACTTTGAGAACATGTACTGCTAAGTCAGACAGTGAGTGTCCTGCTTGGGAACAGTGGTGTCCCAGATAGTTTCTGTATTGATGTCTGTTATGGTGGAGAGTCATCCTAGTCTGGAAGGCCTGTTTGGTTTCTCAAACATTTATATATTTATAAAATGTTTTACCAGAAAGTAATACAGCAGCGGCAGCTCTTATTCGAGCAAATGCCGCTTGCTGAATGAGGCTGGGAAGCGGGTAGCCGCGGCGCGTGGCCTCGCACTGTGACGTCACGGTCACAAGCGCGCCCGGCTTCCCTGTCTTCCCCGGCTTCCCCAGGCTTCCCCGACACCCCTGGAGTTCAAATCTAGGTAAGCGGGGGTGCGGGGAAGCAGAGGGGCAGAGTAGAAGCCGGGTTCGGGGTGTCTTTGGGGGGGTAATTGCGCGCGATGTGGAGGGGGGGTGCGTGGGGGAAACGCGGCGGCGCGCGTTTCTGACTGGCGGCAGCTGGGGTAGATCCCGGCATGCCGCCGGCATTTACTTTAATAAAGTATGTCGCTACTGTACATTGAGAGTTACCTCTCATTTTCATAGAGCATAGGGCATAGAGTTAAGATGACAAATAATACATGGTACAAATACAGTTACATAAGTGAACAGGGTATACATTATATACAAGACATTGAATGCACAGTTAAAGATAATATATTATTATAGGCGTATGTAACAGTTACAGACCAGATTAAAATTTGAGACAGCTTTAGTTTTGAAAGAACTTAAACTGGTGGTGGCTGTGAGAGTCTCCGGTAGGTTGTTCCAGTTTTGGGGTGCATGGTAAGAGAAGGAGGAGCGGCCGGATTCTTTGTTGAGCCTTGAGACCATGAACAGTCTTTTGGAGTCAGATCTCAGATGATAAGTGCTGCATGTGGTAGGGGTGAGGAGCTTGTTCAGGTAGATGGGTAGCTTGCCAAGAAAGTATTTGAAGACAAGACAGGAAAGATGAACTTTGCGCCTAGACTCAAGTGATGACCAATCTAGTTCTTTGAGCATTTCGCTGTGATGTGTGTTGTAGTTGCATTGGAGAACAAAATGGCATATAGAACAGTAGAGGGTGTCAAGTTTGCTAAGGTGGGTTTGGGGTGCTAAGCCGTATACTATGTTCCCATAGTTGATCATTGGCATTAGCATCTGCTGTGCGATACGCTTTCTGACCAGCAGACTTAGGGAGGATTTGTTCCTGTAAAATACACCTAGTTTGCTATAGGTTTTGGATGTCAGGTTATCAATGTTCATCCCGAATGTTAAGTGGGAGTCAAACTATATGCCCAAGTATTTAAAACTAGTAAAAGGAGTTAGGGTGGTGTTAACGTTGGTTCTGATCTGGAGCTCTGTCACTGGAAGCTTTAAAAATTTAGTCTTGGTCCCAAATACCATTGTTGCAGTCTTGTCAGTGTTTAAAAAAAATTGTTTTGGGAAATCCAATTTTTGAGTCTCAGAAAGTCAGATTGAAGTATGTGTTGAAGGTCGGAGAGGCTATGGCTGTGTGCATATAAGATTGTGTCATCTGCATACATGTGTATTGAAGCTCCCTTACATGCTTTAGGAAGATCATTGATGAACACTGAGAAGAGTAGGGGCCCCAGAACAGAGCCTTGCGGGATACCACAGGTGATATCCATGGGGTTGGAGTTAGAACCTGAGATGGACACATGTTGGATAGTACCTTATAGGTAGGAATGAAACCATTTTAAAGCATGTTTCCCTATTCCAGAGTACTGGAGTTTGTTAAGCAAGATAACATGATCAACAATATCAAAAGCCTTTGCAAAATCTAGGAACATTGCACCAGTGAGTTGTCCCCGTTCCATTCCACACTGGATTTCATTGCAAACTTTTAGCAGGGTAGTTACGTGGATTTTTGGGGCGAAAGCCAGATTGGAAATTTGCTAGGAAAATTTGTCTTGGTATAGTAATCGCTTAATTGGGAGTGAACACATTTTTCAATGACTTTGGATAGTTTTGAGAAAATAGAGATTGGCCTGTAGTTTAAGACAGTGTTTTTGTCCCCACTTTTGAAGATTGGGATAACTCTGGCAGTTTTCCAGGTTTTAGGGATTTGACTATTGGTTTGACAATGGCTGTGTCCCCAAGTCTTAGGAACATAGATTGTAGTAAGTCAGGTCCACATTGGCTACTTAATTTTAATTTAAGGAGCATTTTTGTAATCTCCTCTACAGATACTGGGACAAATTGAGAATTGTGGGCAGTGTTGGGAGGGCATGGGGCTATAGGGGTACACTCAGGATGAGATTCATGCTTGTGGTTGGTGTTGCGATCCGCTAATAAGTTAGTAGCACATCCCACAAACATATTTTATAATGCTGCATTTTCTACAGTTAATACAAACCATATATATTTCTGCATTAATAATGATGTTCTCTATTATTGAAGTTTGATTAATCTAGTTCATTATTATGCTAGAGACAAATATGTTATGTTTTGTGAACAAATACCACACACATACTCGTGAGAATGCGGTACTCGTGAAACACGAAGAGTTTGGATCCGGCCGTTGATTACAGAGGACTCGGAGTGGATCAGCAGAAGTTCCCCTCCACTTCCGACGGGTCGAAACCGGAAGTAAAGGAACGGCTTGTGTGAACGCGACTGGTGCTCACGGAGTTGGAGTGGTGAGACTGCAGTCCACCCGGATCTCTGGACATCTGTTAATACTGCCTGTTTAAATGTAAAATACTGTAAGCCTTGAATTTGAGGTTCTTACTTTATTCAGTAAAATCATTTTGTGTGTACACTTTTGTTGTGTTTCTTTTCTTCTGAGCACATCAGGACCACCCACACAATCACTAATCCTGAACTACTGAGTGCCACAGATTTGGAGAAGTTTATTTATTTCTCCAAATTGTGAGTAAGACCATTGGAGGTTTTCAAAGTGCCTAATCCCTGGTTATCAACTAAAGTATATTGCTCTATGTAGTTCTCTTTCATTCTGTACAGTCCCCATCTCCCCTTATTTTTGAAGAAATCACTTTGGAGAAGATGTTTGAAACG
This sequence comes from Ascaphus truei, assembly GCF_040206685.1. Lineage (NCBI taxonomy): Eukaryota > Metazoa > Chordata > Amphibia > Anura > Ascaphidae > Ascaphus > Ascaphus truei. The sequence continues at coordinate 17,114,551 of NC_134493.1, forward strand.
GTTTTTAAAGTCTTTAAAGGGTTGAGTGGAGGAGTACATTCTATTTATTTATACACAATTCACTTATATGTTCACTTAGCACTGTTTATTATTTGTTCACACTTGCACTAATTTATTAAGCTGGAAGTATTAAGTTTTCTTTATATCTTACTTTCACTGGGAGTGTTAGAGCGCCACCTTTTGTTTTTTGTCAAGAGAATCATCCTAGTCTGAAGGGCTTGTTTGGTTTCTCCAACATTGTTCATAATGCTGCATTTTCTATAGTTTATAGAAACCTAATGCATTTATTTCAGTGTTAATAATGATATTCTCTATTTTTGCAGTCTGATGAATCTAGGTCATTATTATGCTAGAGACAAATATGTTAAGTTTTGTGAACAAATACAGCACTTTCATTTTAAAAATATTTATTTATCTATGTCTCCTGTGATATTTACCGGAGGTTGTCATGATATCTGCATTAATGGGCCAATAAAACAATGACAATTGTGTATTTTTATAAGTGATATTATTGGTGAAATTGTACAGATATACCAAAGATTTGACCTGATCTGGTGATAGTATCTTCAAAGGGGGATCATAAAAAATCCTGAGGCCTCTCTGGCTAGACGACTGAGGTGAGAAGTATGTCACTATATTATTATTATTATTATTATTATTATTATTATTATTATTATTATTATTAAAGATCCCCCATAATGAAAGATAATTGAAATGTCGTGCAATTCACAAGCATAAAAGCAAGAAAATGATATATACGCCTTTGGCAAAATCATATGAATGCAGTGTTGTGGGTAGCATTATCCTAGCATTAGCCTAGGGGTTGTTCATATAATAATAATAATAATAATAATAATAATATCGCAATAATATTAGAATTATTGGGGTGCCAGAATCCTTAAAACAGAATCAGCTGAGACTTCCGGTGACATCACAAGGCATGGTCGGCTAGCGAGGGAACTCCTGAGACCCTCATAGAGCAACTAGATAAAAAGGCTTTTTCCTAATACAAACTCCAAACTTTGTGGGCACGGCTGTTGCCCAAGAGGTCCAGCAATAGTTGGAAATTTAAAAAGCAGACAACACAATATGTATCTTGCTATTTTGGGGGATCCCAGCAGGGCACAGGTCTGAGTAGCAAAACCCAAGATGGCGGCGGAACACGTGCGCCTCCCGACAGAGATCGGGAGCAGACACATACAGATACAGAAGGTGAGGAACTAACTAAACAATATATGGAGGATCTCTTCATAAAAACGTAATGATCTGAAAAACGCCATCAGTGACTTCAATACAGAAATGAACACCCTGTCCCAAAGAACAGGGCGGTTGGAATCTAAAATGGAGGAGGCCCTCCAGCTGCAGTAGGCAGCAGACAATGAAATTATTTGGCTAAGCCATGAAATAAACTATTTAAAGGACAGTCTGGAAGACCAAGAAAACAGGGATAGGAGTCAGAATCTAAGAATTAGAAATATCCCTGAGGCTGTCCTGACAGAGAGCCTCCATGTATATCTAAATAAGCTCTTCACTTCAAGGGTTCCGGATCTGAAAGAACGTGAGCTAGAAATGTATCGAGCCCACCTCCCCACCCCCCTCTACCATGGATTTTCTAAAGTATATATTGTCTGTCTATCCCTGGACTTTGGAAGAGGCTCCCGCCCAGGAGCCTTGCCGATGCAGGCTCTGAGCTTGTGAAGTCGGTGGGGAGAGAGCTGTGAACGCGATCGTCACACAACCAGGCCCTGCATATCCATCTGAGGGCCGGGGGAATGACCCACTCCAGTCGATGGCTATCTACACCCAAAGAGGACGAGTGGACACAACAGCAAGACGTTGGCTAACCTCCTCGGATGACTCAAGGGAATGGAATGAAGTATTAGAGACGATCCTTCAAACTTGCGTTTCCCTAGAGAGGCTGTCCAGGATGCCGGTTGCCAGACGAGGCTGTGTTTCCCCTTCGGATGGTGGGGGTAGGTCCTTGCCTCGTTCTTTTGTTTCATCGGATCGGAGTTTGGGACGTGGGATTTTAGGGGGTGGGGATTCAGGGGGTGGGGGGTTTAGGGGAGGACCAAATTTAACCCCAAGTTAAGATGTTTTCTCCGAGGCCTAACCCAAGACTATGGGGCCCATGCTATTAGCGTTCATAAAAAAAAATCCCTGGGCCATTTAAATCACCTGTTTTTTGAGTGTTGCTATCATGGTATTTAGAAAACCTTGATTACCTATGGTAGCAAAATCCCCAAAATGTGCGAGTAGCCTGCGACGTGAAGATCATATGTCTGAAATGGGCTTACATGGCGATTTATTTCAGCTGCAGATAGCTGCTCAGAGATATCCACCTCTCCCTGCTCAAATCTCGTCTGAAATTAATGTGTTTTAATATAAATGTTATTACTAGAGTAGATGAGTAGGGGTCTCTGGAGCAGAACCACGTTGATTTCAGGTCTGGGGACTCCTGCTTCCCATGATACAGGCCTTGTTATGGGGACAGAAAACACAACAAAATGCCCAAAATGTAATGACCCAAAAACTGATCTCAAACATTGTCTCTGGCGTTGTGACTGCCACGGGATACACAGTACAAAACAATAGGCAGCGCTAATAAAATAACAGAAAAATAAATAGGAATGAATAATGGGCAACCTAGATATAACTCTGACCCCTGGTCAGATAGAAGCAATGGGAATGGAAATTATATCTCTGGCGCTCACAACAAATAAATAAATAAATTCATACAACCAGGTGGTGTACTGGCAGATCCAAGGATGATCTCCGTAGGAAGCAGTCAAATATGAAATATAAAAGAACAAAAACACATAGGGGCCGATTCACTAAGCTCTGTTAAGTAGCTTTAAGTGCGCAAAGTATCCTTTAAGCCCAATAAAGCTGCATTGCGATTCACTAAGCAGTGAAAACAGCGCTTTATCGGTCTTAAAACCTATTTTTTTTGCCCTCAGTGCAAAATGTGCACGATCAACCTATTGCGCTGATTTTTGCCAGTACTACCGATTCACTAAGCAGCTCTAAGTGAATCGGCCTTAAAAAATGCGCCAAACAAACGCGCCAGCAAAAGGCAAGCGCAAAAGAAGCTGGACTTATAAAAAAAATTCATTGTTTACCTTTTTGCTGGCACACCATCCATGCAACAGGTCCGCGAGGGTGTCCGGGGGTCCCCGCGGCCGTCCGGAGTCATCTGGGGGTCCCCACGGCTGTCCAGGGGTGTCCGGGGTTCCCCGAGGGCCTGCGGTACCAATGGTGTGCCCCCAAAAATTAAACAAGACTGTAAAAAAATACCCTCGTCCCCTAACACATACAGTACATTAATGTGCAAAATTACTATTATCCAAATATGGATAATAATGCTTTTGCCCATTAAATATACATTTATACAATAAATACATTAAATACATGTTGTACTCACCTGTATCCGGCACCCACGATGAAGGCCAGCCGCATCTTCCTCCTCATCCATACACTGGGGTGCTGAAAAATATACAAAATAAGAACAAGTGCCAAACTAATGTCCCCTAACCCCTTAATGACCTTAGCGGTTATTATCCGCTACAGTCATTAAGGGGTTAAGCCACCCTGACCCGATACCCACCCTTCACCCATTTATTTGTACAGTAGCTTCATCATGTGTATATATATATATATTCTAATATATATATATATATATATATATATATATATATATATATATATATATATATATATATATATATATATATATATATACTGTATATGCATGATTAACCAATATACAAATAAATACTGTACATGGCCAAATACAAATCTCTCCCAATATCTAACATCACCAGCTCAATCAATATCTAATAAATCAAAATACAAACAGTCAATTTGACAATGTGTATACGATACAAATAATCTTTGCATCATATATATACTATGTCAAACAATGCTCCAAATCAAAGATACTAATCCAAACAAGATACAGATACAATCATTAAAGAAAAACAAAGCATCAACACAATTAATTTACCATCAATTAATCCAATCACCAATCAATTACAATCCAATTCAATTACACACTTCAAATCCTACAATCAAACCCTCAGGCAGCAGTACAAAGAGACTGGACACTTCCGTCACAGGGTATCTTCACTACTGAAAGAGACAACATCAAAAAAATTTAATATCAGAGCAGCGGATTGCTATGAAAATCTAAAAGACAATCCTTCCATTGTAGTGAAGAATGCTGACAAAGGAGGAGCTGTGGTTGTCCTGGATCGTGACTATTATACAAAAGAAGCACACTGACAGTTAAGTGACCATCAGTCTTATACCATGTTGAAATCTAATCCTACCAGTATTTTTCTTTTGGAACTGTATGAATTATTAGATATGAGTAGGGAACTTCAGGTTCTATCAACTAATGATTTTGAATATTTATATTGTAACTATCAAGTTATCCCTATTTTCCACCATTTACCAAAAATTCAAAAGTCGTTAAATTCATAACCAGGGAGACCCATTGTTTCAAGCATTGGGTCCCTTCGTGAACACATCTATTAATATTGATTATTATTTGCAGCCTTTGGTTTCCTCACTTCCTTCATATCTTTTGGACACTTCTCATGTACTATCACTTTTCACCAATATCTCTTGGGCTCTGTAACCAGGGACGTATCCCGGTTCACAAATGTGCATCTAATCCAGCAGTGTGGTGGTTAACTGCTGGTAGGATATCAACTAACACCACCTGGCTGATTACAGGTTTTAGAAAAAGCCTGCCTCTGAGATAGGAAGGGAGATTCCTTAGTCCACAACTGGGCTGAACCAAGGAAGGACAGATGTCTTGAACGGCAAGCTGACAACAAAACAAAGGGGACAAGATTCTAAACTTGGAGCCTGACATTGACATAGCACACAAGGGTGCGGATCCAAGAGAGCAGAGAAGCTTTCCCTACAGCAACCCAGCTAACAGATAAGACTTTCTTATAAGACTATTATCTATGTCTATCTATGTATATAAATGTCTCTATGATTTGGGCTGGTGAATCACTGGGCTAACCACGCAGTTCAAGAGAACTGGATCACAAGTGTATATATACTCCAGAGTGGAGCGGATTGTGTTTGTTGATTTACATGTTTGGTGTGTTTAAAGCAACAGGCGCAATAAAGCCTTATTTTAATTTCACCTTAAAACCAGTCTCCATTGCATACCTCTGAACACGTCTTTACATATGGTGTCAGAAGTGGGATGAGAGGTGGATCTTGAAGTTAAAATTGCCCCGGAGATTGCCTGTGAAATGTTTTTGTGCTTTTTGCCTGCATACAGTTTTACAAACAGCCTGAGCAAAAAAAAAAAAGATTCACCTGCAGCAGAGATCAGAATTAAAGGGTTACACATCCAGGCAGGAAATCTACACTGCACTGAAGAAAGCCAAAAAACCACAGATGGACTCTTTTCCCCGATTCCAAGATGAGAGAGAGAGAGACTGTGCTGAAGCAGATAAACCTTACTTGCCAATAACAATAAAGTGTAATATGGTTGTTGAAATAGGGGCTTTGCCTTCCAGCCGTAGTCAGGGTTCAAGAAGTTAGTTAGTGCTCCAATGAAAGGAGCTAGGCTTTGTTTATTCTTTTCTTTAAAAAAAAAATAAAGAAATTTTGTGCTGAAGCAGTGAATACAGATGGTGACCCATGAGCGGTACTGATTCTGCAAGTAAAGGCTGCCACACTGCATAGGACTACCAGCTGTGAATGGAGTATATGCAGAAAAGTGTGAAAATTGATGCAAGACTGTGCTGAAGCAGGGGAATTTTCAGCAAATAAGTGCTGAGTGTAAAATTGCCCTATCGGGTAAAAAAGGGATTTGTGAACTGTGTAAAAGGTAACCCAAAGCCAATTGCTGAGTGTTGAGTCACCCTGCCAGGAGTGAAAGAAATATTTCACTGCAAAGAATATATTTTTTTCTGCAAGTAAAATCTGTCTATGTATCTTGGGAGTAAAACAGGCACCCAAAGTGTGAAGAGTGAATGCCATAATACCCAAAGATGAGACAAAAAATTTACTGAACTCAAGCAGAAAACCACATTATTTTGCTGAAGCGGAGGGATGTACCTAGCAAGTAAATGGTGTAAAGCAAATAGAAGTATTTATTTAGCAACTGCACATCCAGTATACCTAATGAGAAAGAATGCATGCATTTACTAAAGGAAATAAAAAGTCTACGGAGATGCCTGTGAAAGCTACGACCTCTACAAGGAAAATATGCCCACCGGTAGGACTATCACAAGCTGGGGTTCTAGAAAATACACTGGCAAAAGCTGCAATAGCGCCTCCAGAGGTCAGGAAGAAAAATACACCTGATAGCCTCAAAATGGAGGACAAGATGCGGCGTTCCTGTAATGAACCCTACCCCACAGAATAGTGGCCCTTCCAGTCCGATGAGGAGGAAGACATCTCTTACGGGGAACCCAAACCGAGTCACACCCACAAAACACCCCAAGAATGGTGAGGGTGCCTGAACTCGGTACGAACCGAAGAGACCGCTCCCTATATGATCATATATGACCAATATGATCGGCAGGAGAAAGAGCGGGAGCAGCGGATCACCGAATATTTCCGTCAGCTAATACAGTTGCAAGAAAAGCATGGTGGATCCAGTGAAGCTGCTAAAATTTCAAATGAAGATGGAGACCCCAGTATCCCTGAGGGGACGGAGTCATTGAAAACAAAAAGGCGAAAAAAGAAAAAGAATAACGGTTCTTCACGTACCGTGGAAGGAACAGACACGTCCGCAGATCCCGCGGAGAAAAAGGGGAACCGAGATGCCCTGCAGCCTAGAGAAAAGGGAGGATTCGTCATGCAAATGGCCAAATATCCAGTGGGCCCAAGGCAGAAGTCGGGTAACCCAAAGAAGTGTCTGTCCGGTGCCAATAGTGAGGAACCCTCAATCAAGCATCCCAGGGAAGCGGAGCCGGAACCAGTGAGTGACGATCCCTTGACCAGCCCTTAAGATGCCCTAAAAACTTGCCAGGCGTGACTGCCATCTGCTCCAGGAACAATTGAAACTGAAGAAAGTTGGTTACGCAGAGCTACTGAAAAATAACGTGGAGCTACAGAAGAATGTGCTCACGATGTATTCTTTGGCCAGGACAGAATTGGACAATCTCAAGACTGAGTTAGATACTGCAAACGCCACTATTACCGCCATGGATGAAAAGCTTAGCTGATAAAATGATGGCTAAGCTGAAGCAGAAGTATGAGGAGGCACTGAAGGAGATTACAGTCTTTCAGCAAGATGTTCACAATCTTCGTGCAGCACTGGATGGCTCACAGCATGAGATCAACAGCGGCCACACAAAACTGAAAGTCTCCAGAAAGGAACTACACAGTCTCGCTGAGGAGCTGGACACCTCTAAAGAAACTATTGTCAATCTTAATACAGATCTCAAAGTCTCTCATAAGGAGCTTCAGACCCTCAACCTAGAGAAGGAAATCTCACGCCAGGAGACAGTCATTCTCAAAGTAGATGTGCGTAAATGGAAGGAGGACTACATGGAGGCCCTCAAAAATTACAGAGACTGCAAAAAGAGAAAATTTAAGACTGAAAGAAGAGAATTCTCATTTGACAGACCACGTCAAGGGAAAAAATGAAAAGCTGCACGAGCTTAAAGAAATAAATAAACTTTTGTAAGAGGAAAAGTTTGAAGCAGAGCACCGACTGCAGAACCAACTGCAAAGTCTGCGTACGCACCTACAGAATGCTGAGGAGACGCAGAAAACGCTACAGGAAGAAAAACTGGAAGCTGCTAAAGAGGTACAAGCGCTGCAGGAACGTCTGAATACCCAGTATGTCCCCACAAAGCAGCATGAGAAACTGAAGGCTACCCTGAGCATCACCAAAGCATCGCTAGAGGCCAAGCTTAGAGCCCAGGTGACTCGGCACAAGAGGGAGCACAAGAAGGTCCAGAAACTGAGACAAGAAACTGTGGCCCAAGCAAAGAAATTCACAGTGCTTCACAATACAATGAAAATGTGGAAGCAAGCTCAGAGAAAGCAAAGTGCGCATATAAATTCCCTGAGAAGAGGAAAGACGCACTCAAAAAACAGGGATCTCTCGCGGATGAGATTACAGTACTACAAGGACAAGTAAACAAACAAATATAAGCCCTCTAAAAAGCGCTGACCTACACACAAATATAAATAAGTGCAAATGGTGATACCAAAAATAGAGTGATTAACAATATGAATGAATCAAGCAGCCTAAAGGAACAAAAAAAAAAAACAGACTATTCCAAATCTGTCAAGGCAAAGTAAAAATACAAATTAAATGTCCCTGGTGCTTTGACAAAGTCTAAGATACCGTGAACCAATAAGGCAGTCTCTAGTGCAGGCTTCCTTAGGTGGATTGATGGTCTTGACAATTGGGTTCCAGATGGGGAAGGTGTCCTTTAGGTGATATTCAACTGCTTCTGAAATCACAAAAAAACAGGGCACACCGATTGCGTAGTTCGTTTTGTCAACCTATCCCTATCTAGAGCCACAGAATCCTACTTACAGGATATAGGCTTGTAAATTCAATGGAGAGAATCTGTAACACACTTCCCGTCTCCTCAGAACCTCTCACGGACCCCTCGTGGTCTGGTCTGTGGAGTCCCCCTCAGTCGGCAATGGCGTGGATACAGGTGTTGATACACGTGATTCACTCCAACGCTCCCACAGATAAAGGGGGGGGAAATGAACCAAAACTAGTGTGATACCGTACAGAAATTTAATGACAGTTAAAAAGGATTAAAATCACACTCACATAAATGGGGGATAACAATTACCGCACACGGATGCCGTCCGCAACCTGAACAGCTCCTAGATCGACGGAGGGGAGGATCGCCGTGCGCTACACTCGATACCGGAGACGGGAAGTGTGTTACAGATTCTCTCCACTGAATTTACAAGCCTATATCCTGTAAGTAGGATTCTGTGGCTCTAGATAGGGATAGGTTGACAAAACGAACTATGCAATCGGCATGCCCTGTTTTTTTGTGATTTCAGAAGCAGTGGAATATCACCTAAAGGACACCTTCCCCGTCTGGAACTCAATTGTCAAGACCATCAATCCACCTAAGGAAGCCTGCACTAGAGACTGCCTTATTGGTTCACAGTATCTTGGACTTTGTCACAGCGCCAGGGACATTTAATTTGTATTTTTACTAAAAGGACAAGTATTGACCCTGACAAAGCATCAGTATCCCACAGCCACAAAAACCCAAAGGAAAAAGGGTACAGTGAGAGCTGAGAACGCCGCTAGCCTAAAAAACAAGGTTGCAAAGTCTGAACCACCTAAACAAGCACTAGCAAAACCTTCAGCCACCGAACAGGCAACAAAAAAAAGGTATACTTGCAGAATCAAAACCAGAAGAATCCTTAGCTGATGAAGCTGAAAAGATGGGACATTCTCTGGAAGTGGATTTGGAATTGCAACTCAATCCCAAAGAAGCTGAACTAGCAACTCCATTGAGTGGAAAAAGTTCAGAGAGACAGCTTCAAGAGCGAAAAACTCAAAGGGCTATTCTTAAACGCTCTGCAACTGTTGCCATACAGTCTGCCTACAATAAGAGGAGCACCCGACGCAAGGGAAATCTCATGACTGCGCACGTAGTAAAAAGACTATTCTTGGAAAAAGTCCTTCTCAAGCGACTGAGGATTGCTGATCTTAAACACCTTCTGGAGGAGACACGAATAAACTAGTGAAAGGGCTCCAATGCCAGCGGGACTGAGGGTTCTCTTCCTCCATCCACTCTCATTCAAGTCACAGAAAGATCTCGAATGAGAGTGGAAGGATGGGCTTCGGCCGTGGCAAGCCAGAGCTTCCCACAAACAGGGGAGGTATATAACAGGGGACTTATCCCTGTTCACAAATTTGCCTCTAATCTAGCAGTGTGGTGGTTAACTGCTGGTAGGCAATCAACTAACACCACCTGGCTGATTACAGGTTTTAGAAAAAGCCTGCCTCTGAGACAGGAAGGGAGATTCCTTAGTCCACAACTGGGCTGAACCAAGGAAGGACAGATGTCTTGAGCGGCAAGCTGACAACAAGACAAAGGGGACAAGATTCTAAACTTTGAGCCTGACATTGCCTTAGAACACAAGGGTGCGGATCCAAGAGAGCAGAGAAGCTTCCCCTACAGCAACCCAGCTAACAGATAAGACTTTTCTTATAAGACTATTATCTACGTCTATCTATGTATATAAATGTCTCTATGATTTGGGCTGGTGAATCGCTGGGCTAACCACGCAGTTAAAGAGAACTGGATCACAAGTGTATATACTCCAGAGTGGAGCGGATTGTGTTTGCTGATTTACATGTTTGCTGTATTTAAAGCAACAGGCGCAATAAAGCCTTATTTTAATTTCACCTTAAAACTAGTCTCCATTGCATACCCCTGAACACGTGTCTTACAGACTCCAAATTATTTATGGGTGACACTTGATGTGTCATCATTATATACTAATATTTCACACGAACATGGTCTTTTAGCAGCAAATAATTTTTTTGGAGTCACTATCTACACTTTCACCTGCACATATTATATTTATTCTGCATAGTTTCCAATTTCTACTAACACACAACTATTTCATTATTGAAGGGGATTTCCATCTCCAAACACATGGGACCGCAATGGGAACATGCTTTGCACCATCATATGCCAACCTCTTCATGGGTTGGTGGGCAGTCCCACATGTTTGGGGAAAGAAATCCTTTCAGACACCTTATCACTTCATATTTTCGTTATATAGATGATCTTCTTATTATATGTGTAGCCCTGGTAAGAAATGGGGCTATAGTTCTATCCTCCTCCTGTGTGTAAATTCTGCTAAGGGCAGATTGCCAGGAGTTGACATTGGTTTCCCCTGCTTATGACACTGGGTTGTGTGAGTGAAGGTAGGTCACGTGACCCTGTGTCCAATCAAGAGACGCAGGGGCAGTGCCTACTGGAGGTTACATAAAGCAGTGTCACTTCCTATTTAGTGCACGTGTGTGAAGTGTTAGAGTGATAGTGTTAGGAAGCAGAGGAGTGATCAGCTCATGAGTAGAGCTGATGTAGCCATAGTTAGTGAGGTGGACCAAGTACCTCTCACCCTGCTTAGGGGGTGAGGGAAGAGCTAGCTCCATTCTGGATGCCTGTAGGATCCAGAGGGGAGGCAGGACCATCACAAGGGAGAACAGTTAGTGGACTGTGCATCACTGTACCTGTCGGCTGCTGCTGCTGCCCTGGAGAATAAAGAGACTGCTGCTTTTAAAGAAATCCTTGAGTGAGACTGGAATCTCTCATCCCTGCGGGGAAACTCTGTGGTAAGGATTCCACCCGCATTTCTGGGGCTTACTATAGATGGAGGCGCTGCACCATTGAACCAGAATGAAGGCATTCACCCCAGTAACCTGTTCCTGTTTTCCCCCATGTCATCACGGGAGACTCAGGCCCTCCTGTTGCCAGCAGGTATGCACCACACAGAGACACCTAGCCAGACCCCAGAACACCTTAGGGGACCCGATCTGCGATTGGGAGGGGGAAGAGGGGCTAGATTTGAAGGCGCTGCTGAGATTGCTAAGAGCAACAGGACAGTTTTTCAGCGAAGCAGAGCTTAAAGATGTAGGTACACTTTCAGAGCAAGCGCTGCAGAAGGAAGGGCATTTTTGCAGACTAGGGGTAGTCAAAAGAGACCGTCCTCTCCCACAGTACACCCTAGGAGTCCTAGGAGTCCTATGAGGGTGATGTAAATTTGGATAAAGAGGCTATAGCTGTTGTAGTCGCCTTGAGGCAGATAGTGTAGGATTCCTGTGGTGGTAGCTTGTTAACAGAGGTCAGGGACTTCAGCATGGGGTTTGCACTATGAGTGGCCAAAAGTAGGTTGACGCCCAGTACTTAGAAATGCCAAGTACACTAGCCAGTATCCAAAAAACACACCACGAAGTGCTTGTAATGAACCGTCAGCGAGTGCGGTGTACTAGGAGAGAGTTCTGCTTAGCCTGGGGTATGCCATGCGCTATATTCATTGGTTACAGCACCATTAAGTGTAGTATGCGTCTAGGAACGAGTTACACCATAGACACTGAGAGTAGCGCTATCGTGGGCTTAAAGGGCTCACTAAAGATGGCGATGAGAGATACATGTGCTCTGCGGGGCATGGAGGAGGTTAAAATGGCGACAGCTGCGTCATTCACTGCATCGCGGGTTGCAGCCGATCCAAAATGGCGACTCCCGCCAAGACTAGATCATGCACGTGCTGCGTGCAAGAAGGCTGTAAGAGAAATGTGGCGAGAGATGTGCAGGGATTTGGTGCCAAACCCAGATCCCCAGCCAAAAGAAGGGAGCGACGCGAAAGCCGAAGCTACACCCACCTGTGCAGTGACTGGCCGACGGACGAAGCCACGTCACACAAAGAGAGAGAGTGCCCCTCCTCTTGTTTCCACCAGAGGGAGGGGGCACACCAAGAACCAATCCAAACAGTCCTCCCCAGCGGAAGGAGGGACAGGAAGTGAGGCTGAGGAACTTCACTTCTGTTTGACTGGAGAAGGAGAAGGAGCTAAGTGCGAAACCAGCAAGCTGAGCGATTCAACCCCCGCGCAAAAGATGGCTGACCTAAGCGTAACCACTTATCAGCTTCCAGGAGGCTTCCTGGTTGTGGAGGTTGATGGACGAGAATATCTGCGGTGCCCGTGCGTCCAATGCAGGTCACCCGGACTGGCCCCAAGTACAACGGCACTGTGTCAACAGTGGGGCATGTTCTACCTCTGGCCTATCGAGCCATGCCCTATGATAAAGACCCCGCGAGATGCCTCTCCAGCGACGCTGATCGAGATAGAGGAGGCGGATGCGAAGGCTGCCCTGATCCCATATGTCACCCCTGCAATAGGGACCCAGGCCCAGTCACTAAGAGATGTCTGGTAAGAAATGGGGCTATAGTTCTATCCTCCTCCTGTGTGTAAATTCTGCTAAGGGCAGATTGCCAGGAGTTGACATGAGTTTCCCCCGCTTATGACACTGGGTTGTGTGAGTGAAGGTAGGTCACGTGTCCCTGTGTCCAATCAAGAGATGCAGGGGCGGTGCATACTGGAGGTTACATAAAGCAGTGTCACTTCCTATTTAGTGCACAAGTGTGTGAAGTGTTAGAGTGATAGTGTTAGGAAGCAGAGGAGTGATCAGCTCATGAGTAGAGCTGATCTAGCCATAGTTAGTGAGGTGGACCAAGTACCTCTCACCCTGCTTAGGGGGTGAGGGAAGAGCTAGCCCCACTCTGGATGCCCGTAGGATCCAGAGGGGAGGCAGGACCATCACAAGGGAGAACAGTTAGTGGACTGTGCATCACTGTACCTGTCGGCTGCTGCTGCTGCCCTGGAGAATAAAGAAACTGCTGCTTTTAAAGAAATTTTTGTGTGAGACTGGAATCTCTCATCCCTGTGGGGAAACTCTCTGGTAAGGATTCCACCCCGCATTCCTGGGGCTTACTATAGATGGAGGCGCTGCACCATTGAACCAGAACGAAGGCATCCACCCCAGTAACCTGTTCCTGTTATCCCCCATGTCATCGCGAGAGGCTCAGGCCCTCCTATTGCCAGCAGGTATGCACCACACAGAGACACCTAGCCAGACCCCAGAACACCTTAGGGGACCTGATCTGCGATTGGGAGGGGGAAGAGGGGCTAGATATGGAAGGGCATTGTTGAACAGTGTAGGGGTGTGTGTGTTAGGCACCTTATGCTGCTGCAGTGCGTGCCCAGAGAGTGTATGCAGGTTCCGCGGTGGCCCGATGGTATAGGGTGCCGCCATGTTTATTGCACAACATTTAGAGGGCACTGCCAGAGCAGAGAGGTCGCTCATGCGCAATGCTAGCGCGCGAACCACGGGCCAATAAGGGAAAGGCTCCGTTGGTGTACTACAACTCCCATGAGCTCTTGCACAGTCACCTGATGTCTGGGAACCAATCAGAGGGTTGGAATCGCGGGAGGAGGAAAGGGAAGCGTGGGGGAGAGACCACGCTAGGCAGAGGGGAACCGGAGGGCGAAGGAGGAGGTAGTGTGAGTGCAGGGGGTTAGTGACCCGCCTTCATAGGACAGATCTTCCCCGCAGGCCCTAGGAGTATCCCTGAGCCACTGTAGAGTAAAGACAGATAAGGGAAATTCCCTAATTTCTTTGTGTGTGTAGCAGCAGTTTGTGTGTGTGTGTTGAGATGGTGTGTGTGTGTGTGTGTGCGTACACAGAGGGGGTGGCAGTGTGTGGATATAGATAGCTGCAATGTAAGAGTATATAAAGGTGGATTCATGTATTTACCATTTTATTTTAATAATAAAATCTATATAACTATACAAAAGTGTCTATTATTTCTGAAAAAAGTCTACATTTAGCCTATAATAGTAATAATCCCCTCAGAACAGGGCAGTACTGGCCAATAATGACCTGACTGGATTAAAGTCCCTCGGCTTTGCCTCGGGCCTTCAACTCTTCCAGCCAGGGCATTATTGGCCAGTAATGCCCTGTTCTTCAGGGATTATTACTTAATTGTTGGTCATTGGCTTCAGTTGTCTTTTTACCTGTGGTGGGAGGTGTAAATAGTTTTCACCTCCCCCAACTACTTACTACTTGAAAAGTTGCGAAAGGGGGTGTGAAACATTGCTTTTCTGTAAATACAGTAAGCACTTTTTGCAGATTAAATCTAAAATATTTTGAGAAGATTAACTGCATTTTCAGACACATTTGACTAAATTGGGTTTTTGTGTTAAGTTCATATTTTTCTTGTATCAGGTGAACAAAGACTCCACAGTGTAAGACCCTAAATTATTCTTGATGGTAGCACAACATAATTGAGGTGTAGTGTGATGGTTTGGGGGAGTTATTGCTTGTTTTTTAGTGCCCTTCAGGGAGGTACAGTAAGTGAGTAATCTGGATAGCTAGAAGTTATTAACCACATTCAAGTACAGCTGTAGCTCCTCTTACTGCTCCCGGCACTGAGATTGTGTGCAGTCTCGTGACCATGCTGATTGCGGTCTGGGAGAATTAACGCTGCGGGAGGTCCCCTGGAAAGAAAAGGATCCCATGTAGTGCCATCATGGAGCCACCTCCCACAGTGCCGCGTTTTTTCTGAGTTTTGATTGCGGCACCGGAAACAGAAAGATCGTAACCAGTTAGTAGTACACAATCACAGGTACACAGTTAGTGGTTGGTGTTTGTGACAGCCATAATGTGGTAATGTGGTAGTAGCTTTTATATTAAATCATGTTTCCAAAATGATGTCCATTATATTTTAATTATTTTGAGGGATAAGGATATACTGTATGGTTAAAACGTAGATAAGTATGTACAATTTCAAACAATTACTACAATACGTTATAAGTAAATATGCATTTTCTTTTTTTTTCTTGTTTTGCCTCACTCTCTTTTTTCTCTGTTGTGTTTGTAAATGTCCTACTAATTTATTCTCCCTAAATTGAACATCCTCTAATTTGAGGCTATACACTGACCCTTGTTAAAATCTATCAATATACCCATGCTGTCTATTCTAGAAATGTGTGATATTTTTTTCTGCAGTTTGCCAACCAGGTGAAATGTGCCTTCTTTTTTGCAAACAATTTGCGAAAATTTCAGAAACGTTCGGAATAAAATGTTGGTAAGCATTAAATGTCAATGAGAAAGTACATGATCTAAAATTGAGGCTACATAACACAACCCTATATATGCTTACATTTTCACCAAATTCTGTGGTGAAATGTCAAAAATTGGAAAATTTCAAACATTCTAAACACTGATTTGCTACAAAAAGTACATGGTAATGCAATATTTAAGAGGAATTAAAAAAAGACATTGCAAAGCACATTTGAAGACACTTGCACATCTCTAGTTTCATAATTTATGTCTAACTTACAGTATCTTAGCCATTCTTTCATGCCTGAAGCATTATACACTCAAGCACCTTATCTCTGTGATTCCCATACTATTAAGCTCACTCAAGAAATGTTAATAGCCCAGAAAGATTAATACTCTTGCTTGCCTCCTGTCACCAAATGCACTTTTAGACACTGAAATCACATACTTTCTCAATCTTGCACCCCTGTAGCCTTCTGAAAGCAATCAGAAAGGACAAAGGATCACTGCCCCTTCCATTCAGGCACAAGGAACAGCAGTATAAGGTTGGTACAGTATAAAAATAATTACATCATTTTAGTGCCAAATGTACAGTATGTAGTCTTTTAGGCTTCTAGACATTCTTTGCTGCTTATTTAAATATTTATAAATGTATGTGTGTCTCCTAAAGTATCGCTTAGATTGTAAGCTTTTTGGGGCAAGTATTCATTGTTTTGAAGATTTCATGTTAAGGCGCCTATTCACAAAGCTTCAGTAAGCTTAACTTCTGAGCTTATCCCAATTAGATTAATGTATTTACAGTGAATGATATATGGCGAGCTAAGACCTGTACTCTTACCTCCTCCCCCAACCAGTAACAACACCAGACACTTGTTTTCATTTTTGGAGGAACGAGGCCATAGCTTTACTGAATGTATTAACCTTAAAGTATTCAATTCCTGAACCAAAAGCCAGCTTCTAGGTTGCCGACCAGGGTACAGAGCCCAACAATATAGCCATAGCTCATGGGTCCCACTGCTACAGTTCCATGATAGCAGAATTACCAACCAGCCCCAAAGAGGGCGTATGTTTCCTAACCAACCTCATTATTCCTGGGCTTCAAGCCTGGCAGGTGAACCCCACAGACAGGTATGACAACAAGGGCCGCTGACAGGAGGGGAGAGCCGGGACAGATGTCCAAGCCTCACTGGCTATTGAGGGCTCTGCTGCCGGTCCTTTAGTTGCTGCCGGGCCTTGCTCTGCCCCAGCTGTGGGCCTCCCTCACTGACTGTCTGTCAGGGTTCTGCTCGCCACAAACCAGGGTCGGACCGCGAGGCTGAGGTGGGGTTGTAAAAGCACCGACCTGAGACCGCGCAGGCTGATCCGGATTGCGCAGTTCGTTGTCAAACGTAGCAGGATCAGGAAAGGAGAAGACAGCGTCGTCATTGTACAAGCCAGGGTCAGGACAGGAGATATCAGGATAAACATTGTTCAGGCAAGAGTTCGGCAACAGGTAGTCAGGAGAGCCCCGCTTCAGCTTAGGAGCGCGGGGTTGGCCTCTGCGCGAGCGACGACCATGGCCCATGGTACTGGTCACAGGAGATGGTAGGCAGACCAGAATAGCACACCGCTTTGCTGCACGGGTGCACCAGTGCTACAGCGCAAGAGTCCTGAGCGGCTGGGGAATCCTCTGTAACAGCGCAGGAACCAGGACACGGCCTCTCTAGATTAGGGAAAGAGTAGGCCCCAGGAACCAGGAAGCTGAAGATCCACAGGGAAACCTCCGCTACAGTGCAGGAATCAGGAGACTGAAGGGCGCAGGGGATACCTTTGCCTCAGTGCAGGAAAGCAGGAAGCTGAAGACATAGGGGATACCTTTGCTTCAGCGCAGGAGAACAAGCGGGAGCTTGAAGGAAGCTGAAGGACGCAGGGCGGAACCTCCGTATCAGCATAGGAGAACAAGCGGCTTGAAGGAAGCTGAAGGACGCAGGGCGGAACCTGGTATCAGCATAGGAGAACAAGCGAGGGCTTGTGGCAAAACAGTAGACATCCAGTTAGGACTATGCTCGGCAGGGAGCATTATGGGAAGACAATACTTAAAGGCCAGCGGGCCAATCCCCGGAGGGGGGTGTGAAGGTACTGCTCCAATGAATGAATGCAAGTCTAGGTTGCAGTGATAGGCTGCACAGCTGCAGTAGATACCAGAGGGAGTGTGTATAGTTTTGGTGAGTGAATCCAGGCTGCAGCAAACATCAGGAGAGGTGCTCCAGGACTGCACAAGTCTGCAAGGCAAGGCAACCAGCAAACTGCAGAGCGGATTCCTTACAGTACCCCCCCCCTTCACGCGAGACCTCCGGGCGAACATGAGCACACCTAGAGTTGGGGGACCGGGAATTGTTGCTGAACCATCTAGGATTGGGGTTAGAGTCGTGGTCCAGAGACTCGTGGTTAGTCCTTAGTGTACCCCCACCCCCCGGTGAGAACTGCGGCCAGACAGGGCCATCCATGGGTCTTGGGGACATTGAGTTGTTCCTAAAATTCTTTAGGTGGAAAGGGCATCCGTAAACGAGCAGTTCTTTGGTGAGTACAGTTCTAGGATATGAGATTGATGGAAGAAACATCTTTGGTACATGGCTCGCCTCGCAAAATGACTTGGAAATCCAGGGCTGTGAAGAACCAGAGGGTTCCAGAGCAGAAACGGCAGGAGAACCCCTACAGGAAGCCCAGTCTTTAATAAATGAACCGGACTCTAGGATCAGCGGCCCTGATAGTTGATCGAATACACCAGGAGGAACTTTGTAACAGAAAAAGTCTTGGCTGACCACTGCATGTTGGAATTTGCGAGGAATTTTTCCTCTAGAAGGCTCCCAGGTAATGGTTAGTAAGGGTATAGGTTGGTTGGAAGCATCTCCCGGTATTGGTATGGAAGGTGACAAGGCAAGCAGTAAACCAGGCATAGGGACCGAAATCTTGGGATACGTACAGAGTATTTCCAACTGAGAGGAAATAACAGGGGCAACCGAAAATTCCGAGGGACAAAACCATGGTTTAGCAGGAGCAGAGAAGCAAACAACAGTAGAGCTCTCCAATACTGGGAAATCTTCATTGGGAGATAATATTGTCAGTGAATCAGGAATAGTCCTTGGGATCTTCAAATCAGTAGCTTGAGAAAAAGGCAGAGCCAGGGTAGTGGTGGGAGGGAAGCTAACATCAGAAGCTGAAGTCTGTACCTCAGTGACAGGGCCCTGAGAATCAACAAGCAGCAAGTATGAACTATGAAAACTCTTAATGACAGGCACCTTAGGAGTACAAGGAGTCTTTTCCGAAACTGCAATGGCCCTAACCACAGGGGTACCTAACCTGACAAAAACATGAATTGGTGTTTTTTCAAGTGCAAAATCTCTGATCACAGGACTCCTAAACGATAGTGAGGGTGTCTGGGTTTGATTAGAGAAAAAATCAGATGTATTGATAAGTGACTTAGAAACAATTACTGAGGTTCTAGATTTGCTGGACATGTGAGAAAAAATACCCTTTAAGACAGGAGTTTTCATTTCTTCCCAGAGTAACCCCATGTTTGCTGGGGCATATTTAGACACAGTACTGAGGGACTGGGTTTCAGCAACGGCAGGACAGCTAAATAGCTCAGATTTAAACCCCAGGACTTGTAATACATGCATGGTGACCTCAGACAGTACTAAGGAAGTGACCACAGATATGCTGATCCCTGGAGAATTAGCCTGGACAGAGAAATCAGGGGGACCCCCAATCAGGATACTCCTTGTAGGAAGAGCTTCAGAATCAGAAGGAGAATCATTACCTCTCAGAGTCTCAAAACTAGTAAGACACAATTCAGCGAAAATGGAAACAGTGTGCAAGCTTTTTACTAATCTATATGAAAAAGCGTCACTTTTGGGAGAAAACCGTGCGTCAGCAAACATTCCTGGGAACATAATATGAACCCCAGGAGGGACATACAGACTACTGTATGCTTTTAACCCTAAGCTTAAAGAGGAGGAGAACTCAGACAGTACACGGGGGTGAATCATAACTGTACTGGTCTCTGAAGTAGGTATTTGGTAAGGAATGTCTGGGAAACCAGAAATTACTGCAGACTCCATAATGTGGGAACTATGTGCTGAAGCAGGGATCACCGCTATGTGGGCGACAGGCTGGTTCAGCGAAACACCCGGGAGAAGGAACTCTGCGAGCAAGCTTAGGGAAAAACCTGACTCCTGAATACATTTATCAGGAACCAGAACTTTAGCCGAAGTCTCCGGAGACGAAACTGCGGAAACTTGAGCTGAAGCAGGGGATTTATAGCAAATAATATCTAGGGACTCCGTACGGTTATGGGAATCCCTCAATGCAACCTCTGCTATCTGACTTGTGGACTCATTCTCTGAGGCTAAAACGAAGGCATTAACATGGAGGCAGCAAGAATTTACAGGGGTTAATGCAGACAATGCCTGAGAGTAAAACATAGGTAATCTTCTCTCTGTATTAGGACAGACCAGGAATCTCTCCTCTGAAGCTAGGGGCGTGACCATGGCTGACAGAGAACAGGGATTTACCAAAGGAAACTCAGAGAGCTGCCCCACAGAGGTTAATACAGAAATAACCCTGGGAACAGAACTTAGGGATTCTTTCTCTGACGGGGAAAGCGCACAGGACTGCCTAGCAGAGTTTAAAGCTGGAAAACCCTCAAGAGCTGGAGTGACAGATTCGGAGTTAGAAATAGGGGAACAAAGGGACTTATTCTCTGATAGTAGAACCTTAGTGTTGGCTAGTGAAACATATGTATTCTCCAGGGGAACCTCACAGGACTGCTCGGCAGGGGTTAAAGCTGGAAAACCCTCAAGACCTAGAGAAAGGACTTCTGAGCTAGAAATAGGAGAACTAATGAACTTATTCTCTGATACAAGAACATTAGTGCTGGGTAGAGCAACATATGTATTCTCCAGGGAGACCTCACAGGACTGATCGGCAGGGGTTAACGAAAACATATCATTGGTGTCAGGGAACCCGGCCATACACTCAGGGCAAGGATCCGTGGTAGACCAGGGATACAGCCAAGCGGCAGCGAAGCTGGCGAGGGGAGGATCCTGTTCCTTTATGCAAATGTCTAATGTCATGGAAAGGATATGGAGTGTTTTTTGGGCATCAGCCAACATGAGGAGAGGGTCCTCTTTTGCTATATAAATGTCTAAAGACAAGGCCAGGGAAGAGAGTTCCTTTTGGGCGTCGTCCAATTCTAAAGGGTACACATTTTCCCAAGTTAAAGGGTAACCAGGATCGCAAATACAAGCGGCCAGCGATTGTTTTAAGTCCTGGAGGCGGTAAACCTTCATCATGAGATCATTACGGCATTTGCTTTGCATAGAGGTCAAACCTTAAAACACAACCAGATCTTCAAGCATGGGTATTATCTCACATAGAAACTGGTATTCACACTGGGACTGGTTTACAGGCCGGGACAGGCTTTCAGGAAAAAACTTACCAACCCACATCTCAGCGGGGTCCGAGTTTGTGGGGCCGAGCATACTGTCAGGGTTCTGCTCGCCACAAACCAGGGTCGGACTGCGAGGCTGAGGTGGGGTTGTAAAAGCACCGACCTGAGACCGCGCAGGCTGATCCGGATTGCGCAGTTCGTTGTCAAACGTAGCAGGATCAGGAAAGGAGAAGACAGCGTCGTCGTTGTACAAGCCAGGGTCAGGACAGGAGATATCAGGATAAACATTGTTCAGGCAAGAGTTCGGCAACAGGTAGTCAGGAGAGCCCCGCTTCAGCTTAGGAGCGCGGGGTTGGCCTCTGCGCGAGCGACGACCATGGCCCATGGTACTGGTCACAGGAGATGGTAGGCAGACCAGAATAGCACACCGCTTTGCTGCACGGGTGCACCAGTGCTACAGCGCAAGAGTCCTGAGCGGCTGGGGAATCCTCTGTAACAGCGCAGGAACCAGGACACGGCCTCTCTAGATTAGGGAAAGAGTAGGCCCCAGGAACCAGGAAGCTGAAGATCCACAGGGAAACCTCCGCTACAGTGCAGGAATCAGGAGACTGAAGGGCGCGGGGGATACCTTTGCCTCAGTGCAGGAAAGCAGGAAGCTGAAGACATAGGGGATACCTTTGCTTCAGCGCAGGAGAACAAGCGGGAGCTTGAAGGAAGCTGAAGGACGTAGGGCGGAACCTCCGTATCAGCATAGGAGAACAAGCGGCTTGAAGGAAGCTGAAGGACGCAGGGCGGAACCTGGTATCAGCATAGGAGAACAAGCGAGGGCTTGTGGCAAAACAGTAGACATCCAGTTAGGACTATGCTCGGCAGGGAGCATTATGGGAAGACAATACTTAAAGGCCAGCGGGCCAATCCCCGGAGGGGGGTGTGAAGGTACTGCTCCAATGAATGAATGCAAGTCTAGGTTGCAGTGATAGGCTGCACAGCTGCAGTAGATACCAGAGGGAGTGTGTATAGTTTTGGTGAGTGAATCCAGGCTGCAGCAAACATCAGGAGAGGTGCTCCAGGACTGCACAAGTCTGCAAGGCAAGGCAACCAGCAAACTGCAGAGCGGATTCCTTACAGTACCCCCCCCCTTCACGCGAGACCTCCGGGCGAACATGAGCACACCTAGAGTTGGGGGACCGGGAATTGTTGCTGAACCATCTAGGATTGGGGTTAGAGTCGTGGTCCAGAGACTCGTGGTTAGTCCTTAGTGTACCCCCACCCCCCGGTGAGAACTGCGGCCAGACAGGGCCATCCATGGGTCTTGGGGACATTGAGTTGTTCCTAAAATTCTTTAGGTGGAAAGGGCATCCGTAAACGAGCAGTTCTTTGGTGAGTACAGTTCTAGGATATGAGATTGATGGAAGAAACATCTTTGGTACATGGCTCGCCTCGCAAAATGACTTGGAAATCCAGGGCTGTGAAGAACCAGAGGGTTCCAGAGCAGAAACGGCAGGAGAACCCCTACAGGAAGCCCAGTCTTTAATAAATGAACCGGACTCTAGGATCAGCGGCCCTGATAGTTGATCGAATACACCAGGAGGAACTTTGTAACAGAAAAAGTCTTGGCTGACCACTGCATGTTGGAATTTGCGAGGAATTTTTCCTCTAGAAGGCTCCCAGGTAATGGTTAGTAAGGGTATAGGTTGGTTGGAAGCATCTCCCGGTATTGGTATGGAAGGTGACAAGGCAAGCAGTAAACCAGGCATAGGGACCGAAATCTTGGGATACGTACAGAGTATTTCCAACTGAGAGGAAATAACAGGGGCAACCGAAAATTCCGAGGGACAAAACCATGGTTTAGCAGGAGCAGAGAAGCAAACAACAGTAGAGCTCTCCAATACTGGGAAATCTTCATTGGGAGATAATATTGTCAGTGAATCAGGAATAGTCCTTGGGATCTTCAAATCAGTAGCTTGAGAAAAAGGCAGAGCCAGGGTAGTGGTGGGAGGGAAGCTAACATCAGAAGCTGAAGTCTGTACCTCAGTGACAGGGCCCTGAGAATCAACAAGCAGCAAGTATGAACTATGAAAACTCTTAATGACAGGCACCTTAGGAGTACAAGGAGTCTTTTCCGAAACTGCAATGGCCTTAACCACAGGGGTACCTAACCTGACAAAAACATGAATTGGTGTTTTTTCAAGTGCAAAATCTCTGATCACAGGACTCCTAAACGATAGTGAGGGTGTCTGGGTTTGATTAGAGAAAAAATCAGATGTATTGATAAGTGACTTAGAAACAATTACTGAGGTTCTAGATTTGCTGGACATGTGAGAAAAAATACCCTTTAAGACAGGAGTTTTCATTTCTTCCCAGAGTAACCCCATGTTTGCTGGGGCATATTTAGACACAGTACTGAGGGACTGGGTTTCAGCAACGGCAGGACAGCTAAATAGCTCAGATTTAAACCCCAGGACTTGTAATACATGCATGGTGACCTCAGACAGTACTAAGGAAGTGACCACAGATATGCTGATCCCTGGAGAATTAGCCTGGACAGAGAAATCAGGGGGACCCCCAATCAGGATACTCCTTGTAGGAAGAGCTTCAGAATCAGAAGGAGAATCATTACCTCTCAGAGTCTCAAAACTAGTAAGACACAATTCAGCGAAAAGGGAAACAGTGTGCAAGCTTTTTACTAATCTATATGAAAAAGCGTCACTTTTGGGAGAAAACCGTGCGTCAGCAAACATTCCTGGGAACATAATATGAACCCCAGGAGGGACATACAGACTACTGTATGCTTTTAACCCTAAGCTTAAAGAGGAGGAGAACTCAGACAGTACACGGGGGTGAATCCTAACTGTACTGGTCTCTGAAGTAGGTATTTGGTAAGGAATGTCTGGGAAACCAGAAATTACTGCAGACTCCATAATGTGGGAACTATGCGCTGAAGCAGGGATCACCGCTATGTGGGCGACAGGCTGGTTCAGCGAAACACCCGGGAGAAGGAACTCTGCGAGCAAGCTTAGGGAAAAACCTGACTCCTGAATACATTTATCAGGAACCAGAACTTTAGCCGAAGTCTCCGGAGACGAAACTGCGGAAACTTGAGCTGAAGCAGGGGATTTATAGCAAATAATATCTAGGGACTCCGTACGGTTATGGGAATCCCTCAATGCAACCTCTGCTGTCTGACTTGTGGACTCATTCTCTGAGGCTAAAACGAAGGCATTAACTTGGAGGCAGCAAGAATTTACAGGGGTTAATGCAGACAATGCCTGAGAGTAAAACATAGGTAATCTTCTCTCTGTATTAGGACAGACCAGGAATCTCTCCTCTGAAGCTAGGGGCGTGACCATGGCTGACAGAGAACAGGGATTTACCAAAGGAAACTCAGAGAGCTGCCCCACAGAGGTTAATACAGAAATAACCCTGGGAACAGAACTTAGGGATTCTTTCTCTGACGGGGAAAGCGCACAGGACTGCCTAGCAGAGTTTAAAGCTGGAAAACCCTCAAGAGCTGGAGTGACAGATTCGGAGTTAGAAATAGGGGAACAAAGGGACTTATTCTCTGATAGTAGAACCTTAGTGTTGGCTAGTGAAACATATGTATTCTCCAGGGGAACCTCACAGGACTGCTCGGCAGGGGTTAAAGCTGGAAAACCCTCAAGACCTAGAGAAAGGACTTCTGAGCTAGAAATAGGAGAACTAATGAACTTATTCTCTGATACAAGAACATTAGTGCTGGGTAGAGCAACATATGTATTCTCCAGGGGGACCTCACAGGACTGATCGGCAGGGGTTAACGAAAACATATCATTGGTGTCAGGGAACCCGGCCATACACTCAGGGCAAGGATCCGTGGTAGACCAGGGATACAGCCAAGCGGCAGCGAAGCTGGCGAGGGGAGGATCCTGTTCCTTTATGCAAATGTCTAATGTCATGGAAAGGATATGGAGTGTTTTTTGGGCATCAGCCAACATGAGGAGAGGGTCCTCTTTTGCTATATAAATGTCTAAAGACAAGGCCAGGGAAGAGAGTTCCTTTTGGGCGTCGTCCAATTCTAAAGGGTACACATTTTCCCAAGTTAAAGGGTAACCAGGATCGCAAATACAAGCGGCCAGCGATTGTTTTAAGTCCTGGAGGCGGTAAACCTTCATCATGAGATCATTACGGCATTTGCTTTGCATAGAGGTCAAACCTT
Source organism: Ascaphus truei (assembly GCF_040206685.1). Classification (NCBI taxonomy): domain Eukaryota; kingdom Metazoa; phylum Chordata; class Amphibia; order Anura; family Ascaphidae; genus Ascaphus; species Ascaphus truei. The sequence continues at coordinate 17,139,788 of NC_134493.1, forward strand.
AAAACACAACCAGATCTTCAAGCATGGGTATTATCTCACATAGAAACTGGTATTCACACTGGGACTGGTTTACAGGCCGGGACAGGCTTTCAGGAAAAAACTTACCAACCCACATCTCAGCGGGGTCCGAGTTTGTGGGGCCGAGCATACTGTCAGGGTTCTGCTCGCCACAAACCAGGGTCGGACCACGAGGCTGAGGTGGGGTTGTAAAAGCACCGACCTGAGACCGCGCAGGCTGATCCGGATTGCGCAGTTCGTTGTCAAACGTAGCAGGATCAGGAAAGGAGAAGACAGCGTCGTCGTTGTACAAGCCAGGGTCAGGACAGGAGATATCAGGATAAACATTGTTCAGGCAAGAGTTCGGCAACAGGTAGTCAGGAGAGCCCCGCTTCAGCTTAGGAGCGCGGGGTTGGCCTCTGCGCGAGCGACGACCATGGCCCATGGTACTGGTCACAGGAGATGGTAGGCAGACCAGAATAGCACACCGCTTTGCTGCACGGGTGCACCAGTGCTACAGCGCAAGAGTCCTGAGCGGCTGGGGAATCCTCTGTAACAGCGCAGGAACCAGGACACGGCCTCTCTAGATTAGGGAAAGAGTAGGCCCCAGGAACCAGGAAGCTGAAGATCCACAGGGAAACCTCCGCTACAGTGCAGGAATCAGGAGACTGAAGGGCGCGGGGGATACCTTTGCCTCAGTGCAGGAAAGCAGGAAGCTGAAGACATAGGGGATACCTTTGCTTCAGCGCAGGAGAACAAGCGGGAGCTTGAAGGAAGCTGAAGGACGCAGGGCGGAACCTCCGTATCAGCATAGGAGAACAAGCGGCTTGAAGGAAGCTGAAGGACGCAGGGCGGAACCTGGTATCAGCATAGGAGAACAAGCGAGGGCTTGTGGCAAAACAGTAGACATCCAGTTAGGACTATGCTCGGCAGGGAGCATTATGGGAAGACAATACTTAAAGGCCAGCGGGCCAATCCCCGGAGGGGGGTGTGAAGGTACTGCTCCAATGAATGAATGCAAGTCTAGGTTGCAGTGATAGGCTGCACAGCTGCAGTAGATACCAGAGGGAGTGTGTATAGCTTTGGTGAGTGAATCCAGGCTGCAGCAAACACCAGGAGAGGTGCTCCAGGACTGCACAAGTCTGCAAGGCAAGGCAACCAGCAAACTGCAGAGCGGATTCCTTACACTGTCCCATGTCGAGTTTTTGATGCTGGTGCGCCCTGGGCCTCCCACTCAAGTGGTGCACGCTAGAAACTGAGACCAGCTTACATATGGCACGCTCCGAAGTCAAAGAGGCCCGATGCGCACAAGTATCAGAAGCTCGGTGTGGGACAGTCAGTAAGGCCTGCAACTGGAGGAGAGCCAAGCCATGTGGCAACAAGAAGATCGCCAACCAAGGCCCCTCGCATTCATCCCGGCCAGAGGCCTGAGACCATCACCAAGGTAAATCTGTATTTTATATGTACAGTTGTGTGAAAAAGAAAGTACACATTCTTTGAATTCCATGGTTTTACATACTGCTGCGGTTCATCTGATTCTAACACATCGCTGGTTTTTCCCTGGCTTTTTCCTGGAATGCGACGCACTTCACCGGGAGCATGCCGCATTCATTTTGCATTCTCAGCCACGGGTCATGCGCAGGTCATGCGCGGTTGACGCACGGTTGATGCGTTTATTGAGAATGGTTCGGATTTAATAGGTTGCAATTCTTCGCGTGTCCGCCAGATGGCAGATATTCATGAATTGTAATGCGCATGCGCTTCAGTAATGTGTCGACTTGCAGGTGTTTCGTTTAAAAAAGATACCACAGTGTGCTATTGTAAATTGGCCTTGAGACTGAAGGAAGATGTTGCAATAATGTATCAATTGAGGCTTTTCATATTAAAGAAAGACAAAGACCAGTTTTTGTTACAGTATTCTTCAGAGAGCCGCCGCCATGAGTGTTCAAGTGCAGCCCGGTTTCCAAAAACCCGACAGAAGTTAAGCGTATTTGATATGGGCCGCGATTAATGCAACAGATGATAAGATGGCAACAGTTGTTCAAATTTATCAGTATTTTGTCAAAAACTATGACTTTTACAAATTTTCGCCAGCTCCTCGTACGTGGAAGCGTGCAATAAGGAAAAGGTTATGTAGCGATCCCTGTTTTTATCGTATTGGACCACTATTTGTTCGAGGGTATTGGTGTGTATCACCGGCTTTTTCCTTTATCTATGATCATGCAGACGGCAAAAGACGAAGGGTCGTGTTAAAACCAACTAAGAAACGACAGTCGCTGCCAAGCAATGCACCAGCACCGGCTTCCAATAATGGTCCCACCGTCAGTGACAACCCTGAGCCGGATTTCGCATGCAGTTTCGATCAAGCTTGCATGTACCTAAGCAATTTCCGGCCTCATCAGCTGACTACAGGTGGACTAGTCCCACTGCCAACTAGCGACGTGGATGATCAAGAACACTGGACTGGCAGTGGACCGGTGCCGGCGCCAGCTGATTGGGAAATTCTATGGTGAGTATTGTTGCCGTATTATTTTAAGTGTTTTTTTTATTTTGACAATACAGTATCAATATCTGCGCAATTCAAAAGTCAAGCGATTCTCGTGTAAGCAATATTATTGGCTAAGCGGCTTCTCCAGTACTGTGCTGCAGATACTGAACAATTGGTGGAACGCAAGGCGCATGCACATTGGAACCTTCTTGAAACGCATATGCGTGTCATTACATCGACGGTAGGCGCATGCGCATGTGAACAGGAGACGCCCCCCGAGAAAATTATTGGTGGGCCTGGCTGGGAAATTCTTTAGGGGGCTGACAATTACAGTACAACCTTTCTTTTTGTTTTTATGCAGAAAAGAAAACGGCTAATGGAGGGATTTCGATGGATAATATCGCTTTGTGTAACAATGCCTGCACATTGCTGAATCGGATTTAAAAACCCACGTACCGGAGTCTACAGTTTACTGGCCGTTGTTATTGATTAGGATAGAATACTGTACCTGAAACAGTATGCTGATGTTTTCCGGCCGTACAGTATACAATACTGTTTTACAGCAGCGGCAGCTCTTATTCGAGCAAATGCCGCTGGCTGTATGAGGCTGGGAAGCGGGTAGCCGCGGCGCGTGGCGGCGCACTGTGACGTCACAGTCACATGCGCGCCCGGCTTCCCCGTCTTCCCCGGCTTCCCCAGGCTTCCCCGACACCCCTGGAGTTCAAATCTAGGTAAGCGGGGGTGCGGGGAAGCAGAGGGGCAGAGTAGAAGCCGGGTTCGGGGTGTCTTTGGGGGGGTAATTGCGCGCGATGTGGAGGGGGGGTGCGTGGGGGAAACGCGGCGGCGCGCGTTTGTGACTGGCGGCAGCTGGGGTAGATCCCGGCATGCCGCCGGCATTTACTTCAATAAAGTATGTCGCTACTGTATATACATTATACTGTGTAATAAACCCGAAAAAATAAAAACTATGCATTTATTCTACATGTATCACAGAACTGTACATACATTATGTGTCTTCTACAGTATACAGTGCCAGTACATACAGTACAGTATGTGTCTTCTATTTTTTTTAATACTCTTATACTGAGCATGCCTACAGTATACAGTGCAGTATGCCTCGACATTCTTGAAACACTGTATTTTGTTACAGTAGCAAAGAAGCCAATGGAACAATGTAAAACAAATCAACATGTTCTTTTATTGGTGGAGTAAGTACAAAAACATTTATTTACAAATACTGTACAATGTAGAAACATTTTAAGTGCACAGCAATTCAAAACATCAACAGGTGTATGGTTTACTGCTAGTGGAAACATTTATGTACAGAAAGTAAAAACATTTACAGTCAGTCAGTATGGTTTACAGTCACATGTTATAAAAACAAATTCTTTATTCATAAAATATACAAAATGCAACATCTCCTTTATTAAAGAACGGCAAGTCAAAACATATACAGTGGGATGGTGTGCAAAACAGTCTGCACCAGTACAGTCCTCGAGGGCAGCAAACAGGCCCGGTTTTCAGGGTAACCTTTGAAAACTGTGCCTGTTTGCGGCCCTCAGGGCCTGGAATTGTGCAGGTCCTGTGTGTGTGTACAGCAAGTTAGAACATTTCTGTATAAATACAATTTAAAAAACACACAACAACATCTCCTTTATTTAAGTACAGCAGGTCAAAACATATACAATACAGTTCAGCACAACAGTATGGTCTTACCTGTGATTAAAAAATGTTTTATTCATAACATACAGAATACAAAACGCAAAATCTCCTTTATTAAAGAAACATATACAGTACAGTGGGATGGTGTGCAAAACAGTCAGTCAGGCCTGCACCACTATAGTCCTCGAGGGCAGTAAACAGGCCCGGTTTTCAGGAGAACCTTGAAAACCATGCCTGTTTGCGGCCCTCAGGTAATGGAATTGTGCAGGTCCTGTGTGTGTACAGCAAGTTAAAACAGTAAGTTAAATACATTACAGCAGGTCAAAACATCTCCTTTATTTAAGTTCAGCAGTTCAAAACATGTGCAGCACAGTTCAGCACAACAGTACAGTATGGTCTTACAGTTCCCGTGATTAAACCAGAAAGTTCACCACATTGTCCGTCCATGGCCGATTCCTTGCATGGCGCAAAACGCCATTAATGCAGTCTCGAACGCCTTTCATTACAGGATCTGTAATTGGATAAAAGCGCCGCATTTCATCCAGAATGGTTTTTCTTAAATTGGCAGGAAGCGCCTTTTTTACACGATTTCCTTCGTAGTTCACTCTGAAGGCCCAGTCGCAGTACAGCGAGTAGGGCACATGGTGCTTAAAAAGTAACAAGGCATACTTGTGGGGTGCACCAGCACTCATCACCCTATACTTCTCCCTGAGCGCCGGTGGCAGATCGCACAGTGATGTCGGGCACCGTATCGATGCGAGCGAATGTAGGTCTTCTGCGAGCGGGTGTGCTTGAGGCGACGGGCGATGGTAGGTTGTCTGGGAGGAAGCTTTCCTCCGGTCTTGGTCGTTGTGTTGTCTCCTGGCGTGGTCTTGACGGGGTTGTCATGTCCTCCTCAACGGCATACGTGTACACTACATCTTCTGGTGGAGGGGGTGCGCTTGGTGATGGAAGGGGGTCGATGCTCCCATTCATCACATCCATGTCACCCCCCTGCTCCGGCGTCGGGGAAACAGGGGCATTAACACTGAGCAAATGATGTATACCCGCTATGTCAGCCTCTATCTTCTCCATCCGTCGATCCATCCGTTGATCCATATCTAGCATCCGTTGATCCATATGTATCATCCGTTGATCCATATGTAGCATCCGTTGCTCCACATTTAGCATGGTCTCCAAAAGCAGATCTATCTTTGCTAGCACAATAGAGTTCCCGGGGAGATCCACCCTTATCCATTCAGCATCCGGTCTAACGAACTGCTTCTTCTGCATGGCGTGTGCACATCTGGGTGGATGGGTGCAATGGAGGATGAGATGGGGGTTCCATGGAGAGAAGCGGCAGCGTTGTCAAAGAAGGGTGGAGGAGGTGACCTGTGGATATCCGGGAGAGGAGAAGCGGCAGTGTCATCGAAGAGGGATGGAGAAAGTGACCTTAGGTTTTCCGGGCGAGAAGCAGAGTCGTCTAAGAGTAAAGGAGAAAGTGACCCGTGGATTTCAGAGGCAGCGTCGTCGGATAGTACTGAAGAAGATGGCCTGTGGGTTTCCAGGAGGGCGGCGGCAGACTCGTCGAAGCGTATGGGAGGTGGTGGTCTGCGGATTCGATGGGTTGGCTGCCATTCGTTTTGCGTCGAGAGTACATCACCGTATATCTTCTTGACATAATAAGGCTGTCGTCTATCAAAACCCTTAGCCTTTGGGGTCAGCAGAATGTTTTCTTTATTGGCCTTAGCCTGTCGCTTTTGCCTTGGCGTGGAAACGGCAACCGCCTTTCGCTTTTTCTGCTTGACAGGCACAGCAGAGGCGAGTGGGTTCCTGCGTCCGTAGAATCGGGGTTGATCCATGGAAGCAGATATCATAATGCAGTATTTGGACAAGGGCAAGTTCAGATAAAGATCATGGAGTGGTGGCTATGCAAAATGTGTAACCTTTTATGCATGGTGGCGAGGTACAAGTGTTGAAGGTTGGCGTACACTAATGTGAGTCATTAACGTATAAATACACCATCCATTTTGTGGATTCACTGCACATTGAATACACATCGACTAAACATCGAATATACATTCTTGTGTTTGTATTTCTTTCTACTCACAGCAATGGCTGTTAAAAAGATTTCCAAGGATCTCAGCATGCGAATTAAGGAGATGTACACGAGCGGACACCGAATTGCTTCTATCCAACGCTGGTTTGCTACTTCTGGCCTCGTTGTGCCAGCAACCACCGTGAGCTATCATGCACACGGAAAAAACAGAGAACGCAAAAGGGCACCAAGGGTAACAAACGCGTAAATATATTTATAAAACTTTAAAAAAAAATTATATCAGAAAATGTACTGTACATCTACAGTACTGTATCTAATATTTTTGTTATTTCTGTTGATTTATATTACAACAGTATATATATTTTGTATATTTATATTTATATTACAACAGTATATATTTTTTTTCTATTTATATTTATATTACAACAGTATATATATTTTGTATATTTATATTACAACAGTATATATATTTTGTATATTTATTTTACAACAGTATATATTTTTTCAATTTATATTACAACTGTATATATATTTTGTATTTTTATATTTATTTTACAACAGTATCTATATTTTTTCTATTTATATTTATTTTACAACTGTATATATATTTTGTATTTTTATATTTATTTTACAACAGTATCTATATTTTTTATATTGCTGCATATTAATAGAACAATATATTGTATCCTATTGATCTAGTGTCTCTAATATTTTTACTTACCGAAATGTTTTTCTTTACATTGTAGGGAGACAACTCTTCTGGTGGACAAAATAAGTGAGGAGAATGATGAGAAGAGTGCATTAAGGGTCAAATACACTCTGCAGGAAAAACACAATCTCACTGTATCCGAGACCAGCATAAAGAAGATGAGATGCAGCATTGGATGGAAATATGGACGTGTGTGGTTAGTACTGGACAGTACAGGAGCTAAAAGTGTTGTTTAGGAAACTGTACTGTACCGCTAAAATTATTTATTCCTTGTCATTACAGAGCGTAACCCATGATAAGGGACGCAAACAAAATCAAAAGAGTGGTCCAGGCCCAGGCATGGATCGACAGTGGGGAAACTTTCCAGGATTGCATCTTCACTGACGAGTCTACTGTGTCGCTGGAGAGATTTGCAAGCTTTGCATTCCACAAAAAAGGCCGCATATCTTTGAAGCCGCGGCCAAAACACCCCGTGAAGCTGCATGTGTGGGGTGCCATCCCTAGGCGTGGACCAAAATGCATTGTCATCTTTGAAGGTAAAATATATAAAATATAATGTAGCCTTATGCACTGTACTTTACTAGTGTAGCCTTACTGTATGAACTGTACTGTACTATTGCGCAGTTTTTTGAGCACTTTTCTTTTCTTGCTATAGGAATCATGAATAAAGCTTTCTTCCAAGACAACATTGTCCCTGAGATAGTGCAATACATCACATGCGAGTTCACGAATGGTCACCGTATCTATCAGGACAACGATCCGAAGCACACCGCGTCAACAGCGCATATCCTTGAGTGCGGTATCAACTGGGTGAAGATGCCAGCGGAGTAAGTGCGGTAACCGTGTCTCATTTTTTTCCCACTGTTTTTACTGTGTACTGTATCTCTTAAACTAATTGTCCTTTTTTTCCAATGACAGATCGCAAGACTTCAATCCGATCGAAATGGTCTGGCATCAGCTGAAGGACCATATCCGGAAAGTGGTGAAACCCTCCAAAAAGGACGAGTTGTTAAAAGGCATAATGCGTTTTTGGAACGATGTACTCACCGTGGAACGCTGCAATAAATATATAGACCATATTGCGACTGTGTTGCCTATTGTGATCGCGCGTAATGGGCAAGCATCAGGAAAGTAGTACTGTGCTGTAGTATTGTAAGTACAGCATGAAACAGGTAAGTATGGCACAGATTTTTTCTTTCCCAATAGTCAGAGTATACAGTAGTTACAGTTTATTCTTTACAGAGAGAGCAGCACCAGCCATCAGGTTACATTACATTGTATTTAACAGTAGGCGTAGTATACAGTAGTTCTAGTATAGACTAGTTTAACAGTACTACAGTAACTGCCTACTAACTGCTCAATTTTTTTCTTTCCAGAGAAAGCAGCACCAGCCATGTACAGTAGTACTATACAGTACGCACATAACTGCACTCATTTTTTTTTCTTGTCGTTTCAGGAAAAAAGGGTGGCCTGGGGGGATGTGGGGTGTTGTGTCCAGTCTAATCTGTTTGTACAGTCAAATGTACAGTATATAATCAATTAGATTGTAAGCTCCTCGGGGCAGGGACTCCTCTTCCTTAATGTTATGTTTGTCTAAAGCACTTATTCCCATGATCTGTTATTTATATTATCTGTTATTTATTCGATTACCACATGTATTACTACTGTGAAGCGCTATGTACATTAATGGCGCTATATAAATAAAGACATACAATACAATACAATATATAAACAGCAGTAATGATGTACACAAAACCTCTCCCTCTCAATGAACTACTGTACTGTACACAGAATAAGGAACAAGATAAAGACGGAAAAAATAATATTACTATATATTCTGTATATATATATTATTCATTACAGTATATATTATTAAATACTATTCTTATAAATGTGCATTACTCATGTTTATCCATGTTTTGCAAATGTTTTCTAAATGTTTATCTAATTTCAATCTGCCAGAAGAACTTAATAAAGACTGCATTATGTATTATTCATGATTATTTTTATATTTGTATTTTTTGGTTCCTGATAAAATAAAATAAATATTTATTTACATTCCTGCTAATCATAATCATTGACAACAACACAGTACACCAATGAATAAGAATGAATGACAAAACAACATGAATCAGTTAATGGTTTTTTTAACTCTCAATTCTCACAATGCTGTGCAAATCAGATTTACATTTCAAATTCGAGAATGGATTTTCCAAAGCGTTACCGTAAACATAGCGTTAAAGGGTTGGGGGGGGGTATATTGGGTGAGTCATGTGCAGTAATCAGCTAGCTCCCATCTCAAAGAGGATTATACGCAGGCGCAGTGAGGCTTTGTAGCTCGGCTATGGACGGATTAAGAACACAATGGCAAGATTCAGAAAATGTACGACTCTGTGGAGAGGGGGGGGGTTGGGTGACTCATGCGCAGTAAGCAGCAAGCTCCCATCTCAAAGAGGATTAGAGTACACGCAGGCGCAGTGAGGCGATTGACGCTAGGCTAGGGACGGATTAAAAACTTCAGAAAATTAATGACTCTGTGGAGGTGTCTGTCGAAAAGAGTTTGTGTGTGCGTGGGGGAGGGATGAAGGATTAGTTGTGCAGCAGTTCAAAGAAATTACATACTGTAGAGTAGAGTACAGTAATTTCAAAAGGCAGTGCATCATAATAATTTGATCAATAAACCCCCAAATACAAACCCCAAATACAGTACATAGAAAGCACAGAAATCAACCATGTGCAGGCAAACGCACATATTGAATATCGTAATATGAGAGGGAGTGGCTCAGTGAATAAAAGACGGAGTGGCACTGAGAGTTTGAGGGGAGCCTTGTTCAATTCCCGGTGTCAGCTCCTTGTGACCTTGGGCAAGTCACTTTATCTCCCTGTGCCTCAGGTACCAAAAATATAGATTGTGAGCTCCACGGGGCAGGGACCTGTGCCTGCAAAATGTCTCTGTAAAGCGCTATGTATAACTAGCAGCGCTATACAAAAACATGTTATTATTATTATTATAATATCAAGGTGATGCTCTGTGCAAATCAAATTCGAGAAGGGATTTTCCAAAATGTTGCCGTAAAAAAGCCTCAAAGCTCCCGTCTCAAAGAGAATTACACGCAGGCACAGTGAGGCTTTGTAGCTCGGCTATGGACGGATAAAGAACACAATGGCAAGATTCAGAAAATTAACGACTCTGTGTCGAGGGGGGGTTGGGTGACGCATGCACAGTAAGCAGCTAAGTAGCTCTGTAGACGGACGTTCACAGAGGTACACAATTTGGAGACGTTAATAAAGTGAAATAATAATAAGGCTTTATTGTCCCTTTTCCTTTTCATCAGGAAATCATCCAAACACAGGGGGGAACAAAGCATCCATTCACTTGGGATTATTTCTAGTGAAATCCTATGCAATTAGTTCACATCTCCATTAGTTAAGCATTTCTCCCAACCCCAAACATATAGCATGAAATAAGCAGATATTAGCAGTCTCTTAAGAATAAAAGTCTTATCTGTTTCTTGGAGGGAAAATCTTCTCACTTCCTGGTTCAGCTTCAGGGGTAGTAGTTTTCCCTGTGTCTTGAAATCAGCTCTGTTGTGCAGAGCTCAAGACTGGTCAGCTCCAGAGATCTGGGTTTCTTTTGGTCAGTCTCTCCTGGGACTCAAGAACCTCTGCTCTGTCTCTCCAAAGGTCAGCTCTCAGTCAGAGCTAAAGAGAGTCACTTCCTGTCTCAAAGGCAGGCTTTTTGTAAACAATCTAATCAGGCAGGTGGTGTTTAGTAATTAACTACCACACTGCTAGATTAAAGGAACATTACTGAACAGGGATAAGTCCCCTGTTACAAGCTCCCATCTCAAAAAGGATTACACGCAGGCGCAGTGAGGCTTTGTAGCTCAGCTATGGACGGATTAAGAACACAATGGCAAGATCAGAAAATTAACGACTCTGTGGAATTTCAAATCCTTGAGCTAGCGTTCGTGGGGGAGGGTGCTACAGGGTATAGCTGCATGAAGTTCAAAGCTAAAGACATACTTTAATTTCAAAAGGCAGTTCATCATAATAATACACCCCCAAATACAGTACGTAAAAAGCACACAAATCAACCATGTGCAGTCAAACACACAGGGTCGCAGTCAAAAGCTACAGCACAGATTGAATATCGTAATACAGTAAGATGGTTTTTGCAGGCTTGTGGAGAAAAAAAAAAAAAAAACATTAGAATAAAAAAAAAAATTTTTAATTTTTTTTGGTCACTCACTCAGGCAAGCAAGCAGTGGTGGTCGAAGTTACAGGCGCATGCGCAGTAAATTCCTGCTGTCAAGCAGGAATGTGATTGAAACCAGACACACGTTCAAAGGAATGGTGTGGGAGAGATGTACTGCATTGCACAGAAAATAAGAAGTTGAAATACCCTGCAGTGCAGTTAATTATCCTGAGCGAGGGGAGAGCGCTGTATATGCCGAAATGTGACACTGTTACAGTACTGTACACGCCTATGCGTTTCAACAATTTTCAAATGAAACATACTGTACTGCAGAACAGCACTGCAAATGCATGTATACTTTAAATATGCAAATTTACAATTACTGCGCGCGCACACACAGACTGTGTACTGACATAGGTTGAACCGCGAAGGTATTAGACTTGAAAGACAACAGCTCGCAAACGCCCCCTGAGTTTTTACACGGCATTGCAGTATTGCAGACAGCGAGAATAAAATGCTAATATCACGAGCGCGAAAATAATGCAGTTCACTCTGGGCGAAAACGACAAAAAAACGCATCTAACCAGGATATTCTGAGAGCCGCGGATCTAGCCGACTTAGACTCAGGTCGGCTGCCACTGTATCAGGACATAATAACAATCATCTGTTCCTTAGCAGGTCTTAAAATTAGGTAAATACAACCTCAGATGTACAACACCACATGACATATTACACTGTGTCATGATTTATTTAACAAAAATAAAGCCAACATGGAGAAGCTATGTGTGAAAAACTAAGTACACCCTTACTGCTTCCATAGGAATTAAGATGCTAAGCAGCAGACAGGTGCTGCTACTCAAATGCCCTTGATTAATTGATCATCAGCTAGTGTGACCACTTCTATAAAAGCCGACGTTTTAGCAGGTGGCTGGTCTGGAGCATTCAGGTTTGTGTTAACACAATGCCAAGGAGGAAAAACATCAGCAATGATCTTAGAGAAGCAATTGTTGCTGCCCATCAATCTGGGAAGGGTTATAAGGCCATTTCCCAACAATTTAAAGTCCATCATTCTACAGTGAGAAAGATTATTCAAAAGTGGAAAACATTTAAGACAGTTACCAGCTCAGGGATACCTTGTGGAAAAGCTACAAATCAACTGGCACTACCAAGAATCTCAATCACTACAGATGCCTGCGGAACATGTGCACAAGGCAAACAAGGCACGCAAAAGCACAATATTACTCTGACAATCTCCACCAAAATACATCAAACCCAGCTAACTTCTGGAAGGTTATCAACAATATATTCCAGCCTCCTAACCATCAACAACCAAGTAATATCACTAAGGGAGATATTACTCTGACAAACCACACTGACATTGCAAATGCATTCAATGATTACTTTGTGAGGTGTGCCACTAACTTATTAGCGAAACGCAGCCCAAACCACAAACCTGAATCTAATCCTGGGAGTGCCCACATAGCCCCACCCCTTCCCAACACTGCCCACAATTTTCAATTTGGCCCAGTATCTGAAGAGGAGATTACACAAGCGCTCCTCAAACTAAAACTAAGTAGCCAATGCGGACCTGACTTGCTACAATCTAGGTTCCTATGACTTGGTGCCCCAGCCATTGCTAAACCAATTGCTTCCATAGTCAACTCTATCCTGTCTGCAGGCCATATACTTAAGACCTGGAAAACTGCCAGAGTTGTCCCAATCTTCAAAAGTGGGGACAAAAACAATGTCTCAAACTACAGACCAATCTCACTTCTCCCAATTCTATCCAAAGTCATGGAAAAATGTGTCTACTCCCAAGACAAATTTCCCTAGCCAATTCCAATCTGGCTTTCGTCCCAAACACTCCACCGTAACTACCCTGCTAAAAGTTTGCAATGAAATCCAGTGTGGAATGGAACAGGGACAACTCACTGGTGCAGTATTCCTAGATTTTGCACAGGCTTTTGATACAGTTGATCATGCTATCCTGCTTAACAAACTCCAGAGCTTTGGAATAGGGAAGCATGCTTTAAACTGCTTCAGTCCTACCTATCAGGAAGATCCCAACATGTGTCCATCTCAGGCTCTAACTCCAACCCCCTGGATATCACCTGTGGTGTCCCGCAAGGCTCTGTTCTGGGGCCCCTACTCTTCTCAATGTTCATTAATGATCTTCCCACAGCTTGTAAGGAAGCCTCAATACACATGTATGCAGATGACACAATCCTGTATGCACACAGCCATAGCCTCTCTGACCTTCAACACATACTTCAGTCTGACTTTTTGAGACTCGAAAACTGGATTTCCCAAAACAAACTGTTTGTAAACACTGACAAGACTGTAACAATGGTATTTGGGACCAAGACAAAATTCTTAAAGCTTCCAGCGACTGAGCTCCATATTAGAACCAACACTAACACCACCCTAACCCCTGTCACTAGTCTTAAATACCTGGGCTTATGGTTTGACTCCCACTGAACATTCAGAATGCACATTGATACCCTGACAACCAAGACCTATGCCAAACTAGGGGTACTTTACAGGAACAAATCCTCCCTAAGTCTACTGGTCAGAAAGCGTATCGCACAGCAGATGCTAATGCCAATTATTGACTATGGAGACATAGTATATGGCACGGCACCTCAAACCCACCGTAGCAAACTTGACACCCTCTACAATTCAATTTGTCGTTTTGTTCTCCAATGTAACTACAACACACATCACTGCAAAATGCTAAAAGAACTAGATTGGTCATCACTAGAGTCTTGGCGCAAAGTTCACCTTTCCTGTCTTGCCTTTAAATTCTTTATGGGCAAGCTACCCCGCTACCTGAACAAGCTCCTCACCTCTACCACATGCAGCACCTATCACTTGAGATCTGACTCCAAAAGACTGTTCATGTCCCAAAGCTCAACAAAGTATCCGGCCATTCCTCCTTCTCTTACCGTGCACCCCAAAACTGGAACAAACTACCAGAGACTCTCACATCCACCACCAGTTTAAGTTCTTTCAAATCTAAGGCCGTCTCACATTGTAATCTGGTCTGTAACTGTTACATACGCCCATAACATTTATTTTCTTTAACTGTGCATGCAATGTCTTGTCTATAATGTATACCCTGTTCATTTATGTAACTGTATTTGTAACCATGTATTATTTGTCTTAACTCTGTGCCCAGGACATACTTGAAAACGAGATGTAACTCTCAATGTATTACTTCCTGGTAAAATATTTTATATATAAATAAATAAATAAATAAATAAATAAATCTTCCCAGGAGTGGACGTCCCAGCAAATTCACCCAAAGGTCAGACCGTGCAATGCTCAGAGACATTGCAAAAAACCCAAGAGATGCATCTCAGACTCTACGGGCCTCAGTTAGCATGTTAAATGTTAAAGTTCATGACAGTACAATTAGAAAAAGACTGAACAAGTATGGTTTGCTTGGAAGGGTTGCCAGGAGAAAGCTTCTTCTCTCTAAGAAGAACATGGCAGCACGGCTTAGGTTTGCAATGTTGCATCTGAACAAACCACAAGACTTCTGGAATAATGACAGACAAGACCAAAGTGGAGATGTTTGTCCATAATGCACAGCACCACGTTTGGCGAAACCAAACATAGCATATCAGCACAAACACCTCATACCAACTGTCAAGCATGGTGATGGAGGGGGGTTGATTTGGGCTGTTTTGCAGCCACAGGACCTGGGAACCTTGCAGTCATTGAGTCGACCATGAACTCCTCTGTATACCAAAGTATTCTAGAGTCAAATATGAGGCCATCTGTCCGACAGCTAAAGCTTGGCCGAAATTGGGTCATGCAACAGGACAATTATTCCAAGCACACCACCAAATCTACAACAGAATGGCTGAAAAAGAAAAGATTCAAGGTGTTTCAATGGACCAGTCAAAGTCCAGACCTCAACCCGATTGAAATGCTGTGGCTGGACCTTGAGAGAGCTGTGCATAAACAAATGCCCACAAACTTCAATGAACTGAAGAAACGTTGTAAAGAAGAGTGGGCCAAAATTATTCCACAACGATGTGAGAGACTGATAAAGTCATACAGAAATGATTACTTCAAATTATTGCTGCTAAAGGTGGTTCTAAACGATCCAAAATATGCAAAAAAATGCACAAAGCATTTTTTACTTTTGATACACCGGTGTTCCTGGGCAGTGCGCTGCTTTGTGCATTTTTTTGCATATTTTGGATCGTTTGGAACTTAATCAGTGGCTGGACATGCCCCCAGAAATCCAGTGGGCTCTAGGAGTGGGTAGGATCTTCAAAGATATACTGTATTATTATGGATCCTCATTACTACAACCTGGGGTGAGTGCTGGACTTTATCATATTCCTTTCCAATGAGGTACAGCGAAGTGTGTTATATATATTTTTCCTGTTGCCTTCAGGAGATTTATGTTTTCAGTGGCTTTAGTCACTCACCCAGTAGTTTACCCACTCCATCCCTGAGTCTTCACTGTTTCTATATGATTGATGGACATATATAATATTCCAGGACTGTTGGAGCACCCATCACACCTCTATACAAAAGGTGGTTCTACAAGCTATTGAATCTTAAGGTATACTTAGTTTTTCACACATGGCTTCTCCATTTTGGCTTTATTTTTGTTAAATAAATCATGACACGAGAGGAGCATGCGCGACGGGATAGGAGATGGCAGCTTAGGTTGAGAGCTCCACAACCCGCCGGCAATTAAAGCAAAAAAAACGGCAGATAAGTGCACTAATAAAAGCCCCAAAATATCAGAGGAAGCCCAGTGAATACGATGCCAACAAGGGCACAAACAAAAAAACAACAAAAAGCACTGGATTTGAGGTCGTATTTCTTGCACACAGAAGCAGCACAGGAGAGTGAAGAACAAGAAATGTCTGACACAGATACCACGAATGAGCAGGGGGGAGCTCGGGGGAGCGGACCGAGCTTAAGGGGGAGCTGGCTAAACCTCTCTCGGAACTTAAAACTTTCTTTCATGGAGAAATTAAAAATCTCAGAAAAGACATTTTAAGCATTGGGAACCGCACCAATGCCCTGGAGGAGCAAATGGATAACACAATCAGAACACAGGCAGACACCAACAAACGACTGCAGCGACTGGAACAAAGGGTGACCGACATAGAGGACAAACAGGAGGATGGAGAGAACAGGGACAGGAGGAACAACTTGCAGATAAGGGGGATCCCTGAAGAGGTACAGGACTGCGAAGATTTGCTGAGCCGCTGGATGACTTCTCTCTTGCCAGGGAAAACGGAGGCTGAATTAATGATGGACAGTTGTCATCGTGCCCTCGGGGCTAAACCCCTGCCACAGAACCCCCCGAGGGATGTAATCCTCCGCCTCCATTACTTTAAAGTAAAGGAAGAACTTTGCAAGATCACACAGTCCTCTCAAACAGTGAACTTTGAAGGCATAAAGCTGCAGATATTCTAAGATATCTCCCCTATTACTCTCAATAAAAGAAGGGTCTTACAGCCTGTCACCAGCCTACTAAGAGACAGAGGGATAAGATATCGTTGGACCTTTCCCTTTGGTCTAGCAGTGATAAAAAATGGTCGAGCAATAACTATTAAACCTATAGCTGACAATTCCTGAAAAAACTGGATATTAAAGAAAAAATTACATACCTGGAAGAATCTACGGAACGTCCTTCCCCCATGGCGAGCTGGTAGACAGTGAGGCATGCCGCGAACAAGAGAAGGGAAAAAGCAGGGGAGTGAATGGCAACAACCATCCAATTAAGCCTTAAAGGGGCCAGTTCAAAGTTATAATGTAAAAAGTTGATAATCAGTTGAAAGAATACCCATCGTCTGGACTCGAGAGAGACAGAAGAGACCCCAAAAAACTGCTGCTGAGACCCCTGAAGACTCTCCTGCAAACTGTTGGTGGTTCTGGCTGTACAAAAATAAATCCACGCAAACCTGTAAAATGGTGGAGAAAATGGCGGCCGAAGTCCTTCCTGCCAAGAAGAGGGAAAAGGCGCGCACCCCAGAATGGCGGCAGCAGCAGAGACTGAAAGTTCACTGCCTGCCTGGTAGTGACAAACCAGCCCATGATGACGTCATTCCGGAAGTGACGCGGACGGAGGCGGGAAAACACCGGAAGTGACGTCAGCGGACATGATGTCAACCCGGAAGTGCCGCGAGAAGAGGAGATACACCAGAAGATGGCGCCGGTCTACAATCATGCAGACGACAGAGCCAGCGGTCGGAAACAGGGGAGCCCTGGTGGAGATGCACGAATTCCGCCACCGGGGCCATGGCTGAAAGAGGGGATGAGGGCCTCGGAAGGGGGGAAAGAGAAGGGAGGGGGAGAAAGAGAATGGAGGGGGAGAAAGAGATGGGAGGAGGGGAAAGAGAAGGGAGGTGGGGAAAAGAAGGTAGGGGGGAAAGAGAAGGAAGGGGGGAAAGAGAAAGAAGGGGGGGGAAGAAGGGAGGGGGGGAAGAGAAGGGAGGGGGGGAAAGAGAAGGGAGGGGGGGAAAGAGAAGGGAGGGAGGGAAGAGAAGGGAGGGGGGAAAGAGAAGGGAGGGGGGGAAAGATAGCTGAGAGTGTGGAAAAATGGCCCAAAGGGAGAATGAGGGGATAAGAGCCACATATGGAGGAGGGGAGGAGACAGTGGGCTCACACAACATAACATCAAGTTTAGCAGCATAGCACAGGGAGCAGATTAGAGGAGTCAGGAGAATTTTGAGAAGGGTAAAAGAGATATATAGAGAGTTGGGGAAACTGTTGACACCCAGAATTAGCTACGCAGGTTTAAATACAGACAGTTACAAAAGTTATAAAAGGTTAAGTTAATAGTAGTGCACTTTAAACTATAAATAGGCCGGTGGAGGAGGAGTGTGGCCAGGTCTCCACTGGTAGGCATGTACCGACAAGGCAGCAGGCAGGGTACAATGGGTCCTGCTGCCCAAGTCCCTGAGGGGAAGGGGCTGCTAGCTAGCCCTAGCCCTGGACAGGAGGAGGAGGTTCCAGGGTTCAGTGGATACCCCAGGGCAACTGTGCCAAGGTCTGCACAGGCCAGTAAAGGCACGGAGTTAACTGTTGTATATATATATGTTTCCCAATGTTATCCCTATTGTGTGTCCCTTTCCCCTCCCTGTGTTCCTCCCGGAAGGGCGAAGAGAAGAACATACAGCAGAATCAGCGCCATCAGACCTGGAATAGCAGTTGGCATCAGTACCAAAGCCGGCTAAGGGTGAGAAAGAGCAGCTACACACACACGACACACAAATGCCTGTGACACTTCTTACACAAAATGTACAGGGGTTCAATAGCCCCAGGAAGAGACGGATTGCCTTTGCGGAGTTCAGGAGAACGAGGCCAGATATCCTGTTTGTACAGGAGACACACTTTAGCGCAAGTAGCAGTCCCAAATACTTAGATAAAAATTATAGGCAGTTCTACCTGGCCTCTGCAAAGGTAAAAAAGAGGGGGGTTGCTATCTTACTCAGCAACAAAATGCCTTTCCACGTTGAAAAAATAAAGAAAGACACAAATGGCAGATACATCATTTTAGTTGGAGTAATCCAAAACTGTAGGATTACATTAGCAAATGTGTATGCGCCTTGTGAGAGTGAGCCACAGTTTTACACGAGATTCTTCGCAACTCTAGCAAAAGTGGCGGAAGGAAATATAATACTGGCAGGCGATTTCAACACAACCTTAGACCCCTCCATAGATAGGACAACACATAGGAAAAAGAAAGGGCACAATAAAAATACAGTAGCTCTCCTGAGAGGCCTTCAAGAAAGGAATTTAGTGGACATCTGGAGGGAGCATCACCCAGGAGAGAAAGGCTACACGTTCTACTCGCACCCACACGACAGTTACAGCAGAATCAACTACATCTTTGTGTCAAATAGAATGGTTCCGCAATTTCACATATACCATGGTCCATGATATTTCATGGTCAGATCATGCATCCGTTGAGCTGGGGTGCTCCCAAATTAGAGTGGACAGTCCAGGAGCAAATTGGAAAATTAACGAGGCAATGATTAAGATTCCAGAAGTAATACAGTCAGTATCTGAAGAATTAACACAATTCTTCAAAATCAACAAAGGCAGTATGGAATCCCACGTCACCTTGTGGGAGGCTCATAAGGTCACGTTGAGAGGAACACTAATTGGCATAGCAGCAGGTAGGAAAAAAAGGAAAGAATCTAAATTATCCCAACTGAGGTCCAGGCTACATGAGCTCTCTATCCTACATAGCAGGACAGGTAGGGAAGACACACTACGGGAACTAAGGGAATGTCAGAACTGAACTTAACCTACTCCTTACCTCCCAGGCCGAGAAAGCACTGAGTTGGACTAAGAGGAAATTTTATGAAAAGGCGAACAAGCCGGACACCTTGCTAGCTAACAGGATCAGGAATAGGAAGAAAAATTATAATACTCACTCAATTCAGAATCAAAAAGGAGAGTTAACCTCCAAGCCCAAAAATATAGTAGGAGAGTTTAAGTCATATTATGAAAAGCTATATGACGGGGAGAAGGTGATCCATAACGTAAAGACGAGTAACGCCCTTAAGAGTTTCCTAGCAGACTCGGCTTTACCTAGGTTGGGAAGATTGGAGCGTGAGACACTTCAGGTTGAGTTTTCAATAGAGGAGCTGGAAGAGGTGATAAAACACTTAAAACCATCAAAGGCTCCAGGCCCGGACGGGTTCTCCAACCTTTATTATAAAAGATTTAGTAAGATCTTGGCTCAACACATGTTAAGGATGTTCAACGCAGTACTAGAAGGGGAGTCATTCTCGAGCCAGATGCTCCAGGCGTCAATCTCTTTAATCCATAAAAAAGATAAAGACCCCTCAAATTGTCAGAGTTACAGGCCGATATCCCTAATAAATGCGGACGTCAAAATATACGCAAAATTTTTGGCCAATAGACTGAGTGCTGTTCTACTGAGGCTGATTCACCTGGATCAAGTTGGTTTTATTAGAGATAGACAAGCGGCCGACAACACCAGAAGGGTCATAGACATAATTGATTTTATCCCGGGGATAGTGTTAAGCTTAGATGCAGAAAAGGCCTTCGACAGAATAGACTGGACATATCTAGGTGCCACGCTTGGAGCTTTTGGTCTCGGAGAAAAGATCTTAAGGCCAATCAAAGCGTTATATACAAAGCCGACAGCGAAGGTCCTACATCAGGGCTTCCCCTCAGAGCTGTTCAGCATCAAAAGTGGTACAAGACAGGGCTGCCCGCATTCGCCCCTGTTGTTCGCCCTATGCATTGAACCACTAGCGACACAGATTAGAAGAAACAAGGACATCACCAGCATCCAAATTTTGACACAAACTCACAAAGTAGCATTATATGCGAATGATGTCATTTTAACCCTCTCAAAACCCCTGATCTCACTACCCAAACTTTTTGATCTCTTAGACAAATTTAACAACATATCAGGCTTTAAAATTAATCAATCCAAGTCAGAAGCTCTTAGCCTGAATATTCCTAAAGAGTCAGAGAAATTAATAGAGCTCAACTTCAATTTAACTGGCAACATAAAGCTATAAAGTACCTCGGAATAAACATCACAAAGGATGTCAAATCTTTATATCAGGCAAATTATCCCAGACTCTTAAAATCCCTGAGGGCAGACCTTGAGGAATGGTCCTCATACGGAATCTCATGGATCGGGAGAATCTATAGTATTAAAATGAATCTCCTGCCCCGGTTATTATATCTGTTTCAGACTCTCCTGATAGCAGTCTTGGTTTGGAGTGGAAAGGGAGCGATCCAATCAGAGACACATCATGTGAATAAAAAACATAAAAAAACAATAATTGTGCAGTATGTTAATTTAATGTTGATAGGATGCAGTTCTTGGCTCTTGGGGCAATTCTACTTACAGCAATAATAGATATTTAAAGCCTTTATCTGACTCAGTCAGAAGATGTGTAGATTGTTAGTATTGAGGTTTCAGTTATTCCCCAGACATTTCTCCCGCAGTTTGGGCTGTTCCAGAGATGAAGATACTCAAAACCCCATGTGGCAGTATGAAAATGAAAAGAAAAAAAAAGCCCAATCGTGCAGGTTGCAGAAACAATGTCTTTTATGTAAGTAAGGGATAAGAGATGTACTCACACTTTGTACATACAATTAGTACATATAACGGTATCTTTTGTGGTATGATTCTGGTGTTCGTAGCGGTGTTTTCTCCCGATCCTCCTGTATATCCAGCCGCGCCTGCGGCGGTGGCGTCTGACGTCACTTCCCTCTCGCGGTCAACCGCATCTGTTGGAAATGGATTGTGACGTGCTGGAGGGAGGTCTGCAAGGGAGTTCCAGCGTCCGGCGTCTTCTCGTGAAGGCAGAATGTAGCTGAAATAAACAGGCATGTAAGGATAAAATCCTTTCTGTGACTGCAGCAGTGAGGCTGGTGATGACAGGAACTCCTCTCAGGTTACACCCTGTGTTCACTCTCCTGATACCCATGGTAATATCAGATATAAGGGCTATGCAATCACAGATCTTCAAATTTATTTGGAAAAATAAGAAACCACGGATTAAAGTAAAGATTTTGCAAAGACCTAAGGAGAATGGTCGCTTGGCGGTGCCCTGCTTGATGGCTTACTATAAGGCAGCCCAGCTGTGCCAAATTGTACAATGGTACTCAGACCCAAATTCGAGAAATGGGCGGCATTGGAAAGCGAGATGTGCGCTCCCCTAGAGCTGCACAAATTAATCTGGTATCCTAAATCTGGTCTCGCCGCGTTGTGTAAACCATTTTCCTCTATGTTTAACTCATTAGCGGTGTGGAAGGCCTCTAAATTTAGATGCTCATTGACCTCAAGAAATTCATTGATGGCCCCGTTGTATGGCAACCCAGATTTTTCTCCAGGGCTGGACAGCAAAAGTTTTAGAATATGTCATAGTCGGGGGATCACGAGGCTGAAAGACCTGAAGGGCAGAAACACTATTAAAACATTTGAGCTAATTAAGTCAGACAAGGACATCCCTAACACAGAATTTTTTTAGATACCTCCAGGTCCTAGCATTTTATACAAAACACACAATTAGACCACCACTAACAAATTTTGAAAAGCTCTGTGCCCGAGGTTCGGACACAAAGGGACTAATATCTGGGTTATACAAAGATGTGGTCGGTTCAGGTAGGGACGACGGACAGAAACTTAGCTTCATGACCCAATGGGAATCGGATCTTGAGGAGACATTAGAGGATGATAACTGGACGGAGATCTTTAACGTGGCGGGCAGAAGCTCAGTCTGTACCACATTAAAGGAGAACTCATATAAGGTGTTAATGAGATGGTACCTCACCTCGGCCAAATTAGCTAAGTTTATCCCAGAATACTCCCCGCTCTGCCCTAGGCAGTGCGGGGAAAGAGGAGATCTGTTACACATGCTGTGGTCCTGCCCTCGCATAGCCCCTCTATGGGAACAAATCAGAGATGGGCTACAGAGGATTTTGGGCCTCGAAATTAATCTAGATCCGTGGCTGTTCCTGCTTAACCGACCAACAAAGGACGTATCCAGAGCAAATAACAAGTTGATAGCTCATTTTGCTACAGCGATGAGGTGCGAGACCGCAGCGTTGTGGAAACAGAACGCGATCCCTTCTATTGAAAAAATTCGCAATCGAATTTGGTTTATATGCCAGATGGAAAAGTTAACGAGTTTGGTTAACGACACTGGCCCAAATTTCCAAAAGGTATGTCTGCCTTGGCTAGCGCAGTCAGATATTCAAGGGGTGAATGTTGCTACCATATGGCATTGATAGATTTAGGTGAGTTCTCCTCTGATGAGACGGAGTAGTCCCTGACTTGGACTAAGAGGACCGTGACAGGCTATCAGAGAGATAGCGGGAGCCATACCCATTAACATTAGACACAATAGACACCCGGGAATCAGGTGAACGAAACCAGGTCAAGACGCTATGGACATTACGCCCCCCCCCCCCCGACCCCCTAGTGGTTGTTTTCTCTTTTGTCTTTGTCAGTATGTCTACCCCTGTTCGTCCTTAGAGTAGTAGGACACAAGGTGCTGCGTCACCAACAGCAGACAAAATGTTTGGACCACAATGTGTAAAAAGTGATGCTTTACCTTGTAAAACAAAATCAATAAAAACAAAGTTAAAAATAAAAAATAAATAAATCATGACACGGTGTAATATGTCATGTGTAGTTGTTCATCTGAGGTTGTATTTACCTAATTTTAAGACCTGCTAAGGAACAGATTATTGTTATTATGTCCTGGTATGTAAAACCATAGAATTCAAAGATGGAGTACTTTCTTTTTCACACCTCTGTATTTTTGGGGTGGATTTTTTTATATGTATTTGGGAGGGGGGTTATATGTAGTGGGGGGTGTTTTTTAAAATATATATTTTGGGGTGGTTTTTTTTAATATGTATTTGGGGTGTGTTTTTTTATATGTATTTGGATGATGTTTTTATATATATGTATTTGTGGTGTTTATTTATATATGTATTTGGGGGTGTTTTTTTTTATATGTATAGCCTGGGTCACCCTTTTCCCCTGTTTGTCCCTTTACTTTTCAATAGGAGTATAGCAGCAAGGGAACTGCAAGTTCCAAAAGCCTGAGGGGCTGCAGTCCACATGTTGCCAGGCAACCAATAGGGCTGAGAGATTCTGACATTTGGGATTCTGACAATTAAGGGGACTGTGGGTTGGAGCCAGGGCAGACAAGGGGAAGGGAGGGTCTGGGTGTCAGTGGCACTCAGACTAGGCTAGAAACTCTCCTTAGGTCCCAGATAGGTCCAAATCACGTGAAGCGGGTGACTGCTGCAGGGAAGGCCCCTTAGTTAGGGACACTTACCCATTTTACTATAGTAACAGGAAAAGGAATCAGGGGAGCGTCAGTGCCTAAGGAAAAAATGTAATACTCGCATAGTGCAATATGTTAACAATACACATACACAGGCAGAGCTCTCATAAGAGCACAGTGAGGCTAGATATTAATGATCACTAAGTATCAGAATTATTAGCTGTGTATGGGCATCTCTAATGACCCATACACACAGGAACATAAATAGGAGGTAGGAATCCAAAAGAGAGACACCAATCCAATACTTAAAAAATGTAGATATTTATCCAGCATTGATAAAAATTGGAGGCTTACAGGATTCCGGAAAGGTAACAGCAAGTTTGTACACATGAAGGTTCACTCGAGTCGCGTTCTCGGGATCTCTGCACGATGCTGCTTCCTCATCCGGTCTCCGACCTGCGCTGCTTCAGGGGGCCGATACGTCACTTCCGGGTTCTTCAACTCGTATTGCGGACGCCACCGGAACTCCACAGCAGGCTCTCTCCCTCTGGATCTCACACGAGGGGTTACGCTCTACTAGTTTCGCCGTACGTAGTGACTACGTACGGCGAAACTAGTAGAGCGTAACCCCTCGTGTGAGATCCAGAGGGAGAGAGCCTGCTGTGGAGTTCCGGTGGCGTCCGCAATACGAGTTGAAGAACCCGGAAGTGACGTATCGGCCCCCTGAAGCAGCGCAGGTCGGAGACCGGATGAGGAAGCAGCATCGTGCAGAGATCCCGAGAACGCGACTCGAGTGAACCTTCATGTGTACAAACTTGCTGTTACCTTTCCGGAATCCTGTAAGCCTCCAATTTTTATCAATGCTGGATAAATATCTACATTTTTTAAGTATTGGATTGGTGTCTCTCTTTTGGATTCCTACCTCCTATTTATGTTCCTGTGTGTATGGGTCATTAGAGATGCCCATACACAGCTAATAATTCTGATACTTAGTGATCATTAATATCTAGCCTCACTGTGCTCTTATGAGAGCTCTGCCTGTGTATGTGTATTGTTAACATATTGCACTATGCGAGTATCACATTTTTTCCTTAGGCACTGACGCTCCCCTGATTCCTTTTCCTGTTACTTTGCGGACCGTGAAACAGTCCTTAAGGGTTTGAGTGTCTATTTATCACTTCATGCACTTTATTTTTGATTTATTTTTGATATCACTAGTCACTATATATCACTGCATGGTTTAAGTTGTGTGTTTTTTAGAGTGTATGAGCGCCATCTAGTGTTTTTTTTTTGTATACCATTTTACTATAGTGTCAGGGACACAAGGAAGACCCTGTGTGGTAATCACGGTCTGTGGTCTGGGACCAGACCACTGCGTTGTTAACAAAGACTCTTAAAGGTGAGACCCTCCTACCGGAGTCCATCCAACACAGAGGCGGACACCATCGCTGAGGGCCATGTCGCTGGATCAGAGAGATCCTCATTTCTAATTCGACCGCACTGAATACTGGAGTACTCGGCAGGTACCTCAAAAAGTGCACCAACAGTTCACGGGAGAGCGCTACTCCTTACACTTTTGTGTGGGCTGGACTCTGGGAAAGGGACAGCAAGGAATGACATCTGGACTCTGGGAAAGGGACAGCCTAGCACCCAAATAACAATTATACACTCACTGGTGGTACTGGGTGGGGTGCTTATTATACTGTGATGTGATGTTACTGTAGTGCTGATGATTATTCTAAAACAAACCTGGGACAATCTCCAAAAAGACCCTGGTACATGCTGGGTATATGCTGGGTACATGCTGGGTACATGCTGGGTACATGCTGCAACATTTCACACATTAAAACTGAATGGGACTGCCAGGAACCCCTGCTGTGTTAATCCGATGGGCTATTAGTCTCTGCAGAAATGTCCCTGAAATGTACCCAGCATGTACCCAGCATGTACCTGGCTAGTTTAAGGCAAGTTTAAGGCAAGTTTTAGAATACTCGTTGGCTCGTCTGTATGTTATGTTGTTATAAGTTACTGTTCAGTAAGTACTGTTACATATATCCTTTTGTGCAATTACTGACTATTGTCTTGGGAAGGGCTATCCCACTGTGTGAGGATCCTTCCCAGGTGGAGGCGCTGTTAGTATATTCATTACACAAACCCCAGGTTCCCGGTGGCGGAGGATCAGGCCTCCTGTTTACCACTCAGGTAATAGCATCACACATGGTCACCCTAGACAATGGGGGAAAGGGGGCTACATATGTATTTGGGGGATAAATGTATTTAGGGTTTTTATATGTATTTGTTTTTTTTTCAATGTATTTTTTTTATATGTATTTGGTGTATGGGGGCTATGTTTGTATTTGGAGGGTGTTTGTTTTTTGTATATAAGTATTTGGGGTTTGGTTTTGTTGTATTTATTTTGGTGTTGTGGGGGTTGTATGTATTTAGAGGGTAGTTTTTTTCTATGTATTTTGGGGGTGGGGGAGTTTTATGTATTTGTGGGGTAGAGTTTTTTTGTATATGTTTGGGGGGTTGGAAGTTATTTTGTATTTGGGGGTGGGTTTTTTTGTTATGTCTTTTGGGGGAAGGGAATGCGTGTGAGGAGAGGGATTGAGTGAGAGTGGGATAATTGACAGAGGGGGAGAGTGAGAGGAGAGAGGTGGTGTAAGAGAAGTGATGAGGATGGGAGTGAGAGTGAGGCACAGGAGAGAGAAATACATGCAAGGCGGGGAGGGATTGAGTGACAGAGGGGTAACTGATGGAGGGATAGAGAGTGAGTGGTAATCGAGGAAGAGAGGGAGTGAGATAGAGGAGAGAGAAATACATGGGAAGGGGGGATAGAGGGGGATCACAAGGTATGAAATGGAGGGGCTTACAAGACTGCAGACACAGGGAGGTGGTGGGGGGCCCGTTCGTAACTCTAGTCCTGCAGCCCTGGTGACAACATCCACCCAATATTTTTTTTTGTTTCAATCTTTTTTATTATATTTTTGAGACATACACATCTTTACATTGCAAGGGGAACATCACATTAAAGGTGGTACACATTATATCAAATATTTTCATACAGTATTAAGATCCATAGTTATGGACAGTGTTCGACAAACCTATACATTTGCACGCCCCAGGCGAGTGGATTTAACATCGTGGCGAGCTCCTATTGGCCCAAGCAGCACACGTGTGGTACTATGTGGCGAGTAGATTTTTTTGTTTGGCGAGTAGATTTTTTGGTGATTTGTCGACCACTGGTTATGGATATGGATCCATGTTGTTCCAGTCTTTTCTTAACAGTGAGCTGCTGCTTCTTAGTCTCAGGTGTGAACTTAAAGTGGATAGATGAGATAAGATAGGAAAAGGTATAGTTGGAAGGAGGGGGAGGAAGGGAAGGGAGAGGGTGGGGATGGGGGGAAAGTAATACAGGCATACCCCGCATTAACGTACGCAATGGGACCGTAGCATGTATGTAAAGCGAAAATGTACTTAAAGTGAAGCACTACCTTTTTCCCACTTATCGGTGCATGTACTGTACTGCAATCGTCATATACGTGCATAACTGATGTAAATAACGCATTTGTAACAGGCTCTATAGTCTCCCCGCTTGCGCACACCTTCGGTACAGGTAGGGAGCCGGTATTGCTGTTCAGGATGTGCTGACTGGCGCATGCGTGAGCTGCCGTTTGCCTATTGAGCGAGATGTACTTACTCGCGAGTGTACTTAAAGTGAGTGTACTTAAACCGGGGTATGCCTGTACAGTGATTGGTACTGGACTTACTCTCCTACTGCCTACTTATCTTTGGAGCCAAGGCTCCCATGTTCGATAGAACTGATCTGTGGTTTGGTTTAGTTGGGCAGTTAGCTTCTCCATGTACATAACTTTGTTTATTCTTTTGTGCACCGTTCCTCTTGATGGGGCTTTAATCTATTTCCAAGCCGCAGCTAAGCAACATCTCGCCCTTGTTAGAATGAAAGAGATCAGTTTCTTCATGGGGGATGGAATATTTTCCACTGGCTTTGCCAGCACAAGGATCAACAGGTCCAGAGGAATTCTCAGTTCTGTTATCTCTGGGACCATACTCTGGATCATCACCCAAATGTTCTGCACCACTGGGCATGTCCACCATATATGAACCAAATCTCCCATTGATAACATCCTCTCCAACATAGATCGGATGTACCAGGGACAATCTGGCTCAGCCTACTAGGAGTTAGGTACCACCAAAGTAGAATCTTGTAAATGTTTTCTTTTGTTATAGTGCAAATTGAAGTTTTGGCTGCCGATTCCCAGATATCCTCCCACTCGTCTACACCCCCCCACCACGTCTACGTCCCACTATTTCTACATTTAGGTCTTCGGCCCAATTTAGCATGTAAGAATGGTTTGGTGTATTTACAGATGTATTTTTGGTGTATCCACCCAATCTTAATAATAATAATAATAAGAAGAAAATGTTCTTGTATTGCACTGCTCGTTTTATGTAGTGCTTTACAGAGACATTTTGCAGGTGCAGGTGCAGGTCCCTGCCCCGTGGAGCTTACAATCTATGTTTTTGGTGCCTGAGGCACAGGGGATAAAGTGACTTGCCTAAGGTCACAAGGACCTGACACCGGGAATTGAGTCAGGTTCCCCTGCTTTAAACTCAGTGCCAGTCAGTGTCGTTACTAACTGAGCCGCTCCTTGTCCTGTTTTCACTGTAAAATATGTACATGTATATTTTTTAATTTTATTTATTATAAAATGAAACACATAAAAACATAGGCAACCAGTCTGCCCTCCCTCACATGCAAGCCCTGGTAAGAGCATGCAGTGTCAGGACCAATTGTGAGTTTTCCCCACACAGGCAGCTCCTTAGAGTGACAGGTGAGGAGGTTCTGCCAAATCCTGGGTACTGACCTGGTACTTTCCCCCTACTGTACTTAGAGAGTTGCACCACACAAATTTAGCAGTTGTCTCTACCGTTGAGAGACAGGTAACACACAGGGTTGCAGTTCACTGGCATACCCTGGTCCTCATCCCTTAGGGGGGGATTGAGTGATTACCGTTCCTCTGGCCCTGCTATAGGGTTAAGGAAGAGCAGGGACTTCTATGGGGGCCCTTGAACCGTAGTGTAGTTCGAGGGACCATCCGGGCATTTGGAATCTACAGTGAACTGCATTGGGCAGAGGCCCATTTGTTACTGTGTGAGCAGAAGAACAATAAACCAGTTCCAGTTGAATATATCTCTGGCCTAGAGTGTGATCTTTCTGGGGGGGAGAGGTAACCGTTTCTACCGAAGGAGATCGCCTCCATAAATCTGGAGCCTGCGGCAGATTGAGGCGCTTTGTACCCAGAGATAAGCAACTATAATGTGCATCAGAAACCAGTTCTGTTCTCCCCAACAACATTGTGGGAGACTCAGATCTACTGTGAGCCAGCAGGTATGCACCAACCTACACTGTGTAATGGCGACATCTCCCAGAGGGTGAGGGAAACCATTTTACATACATACAAGATAAAACAGAGGGGAGGAAGGGAAGGCATCTTACACTTGAGGTAAGAGGCCCCTCCCCTTCACTACCTTCCTTTAACTTGCCAGCCCCTATGCTATCCTTCCTTTAAACCCTTCCTAGCCTTAAGCCTGCGTAACTGCAACATATAGTGAAAAAGAGAGAGGAGAGATGGCGGCACACTTGCCATGAGTCTCCTGCCTAAGCACATGGGTTGGCTTTACATCTACCACATTTGGTGAATAATCATTTACATTGGTTACACTTATTGTGTATTTAGTTTGTACTACAATGTACAGATTTAGTTCATCTTATGTTTCTCAATCCTCTGTACTTAGGCAAAGATACTGTATCTGTTTGTCAGCAAATTTGATTCCATTGGAAGTATATTAATGTTCTGTGGCCAAGAGAGCTGAACTGTGGTAATCCCCAATAAAGTGTAAAAAAACTCAGTCTACATCTGTATTTTATATTGTTTGCATCATTATATTGTACAGCACTCTGCCTATCATAGGAATTTCATAAGGTAAAATAATGGTAGCAATTCAAACAAGCTGGCAAATTCAATGTACAGTATAGTAAATGTTTTTCTTTATCACTTTTAAAAAGCATATAGGAGATTATTTGTTTTCTATTATATAGAGGGTTAATTACGGTTGCTTAAAAAGATCCACAGATACAGTATCTCTATCACTTTATTTATTATTTTAGATCTTAAATTGTTTGGAGGATGGAGATGTTAGTGTAATTGTGGAAATAGACGAGTAGTAATTAAATATGCACACTTAAGCAATTTACAGTACATAGATCGGGTAAAATTCTTAGATGCATATCCTCATTTAACAGAGTAGCAAATTAAATCCAGATAATGCAATTATGCTTTAAATAGTGTTAGCTAAATTAGATATATGAATAGCTTAGATATAGCTGTTTAAGACAAGCTCTGATTTCCTGTAGGAAAGCTCTCTAATGAATAAATTGATTAATATAATTTTGATAACAGCTTTATAGTTTGATGTCAGTTCATCAAATTGTAATTTGTCATTCATTCTATAACAATTTTCTAATTGAAAGCAATTTAAAATATACATTATAGATGTGCTAGTCAGAAATAGCAAAATGACATTAAATAGGCATAGCTTAATCTTAGCTAGTTTTTTGCAATGATTCTTTTTCATTTATACAGTCAAAATTACATAAAAACTTGAACAAATCAAGCAATGACATCAATGATGGTGGAGGGGTTAGTTCTGCTCAGACCTGCATCTCTCCCAAGCAATAACTAGAAGTAGGTGCTAGTACTGTTGTGGAATGGCCTAGATCCCCTAAAGTCAGTGTGTACAAAATAGTAAATAAAACAGAAGCACTTATATATGTTGGAGTACTGTTGCTTTACAGTATTTTCTATTTTGCACCAACAACGCCATAAACTGTACAAATAAGAATACGGTACTTTAAGGAACTCAACGTGAAGATACATTTGCACCATGGGAATCCCCACTTAACCAGCCCTTACCAGATTGAAGCTAATTTCTGTCAGCCAAAAGAACACGTGAATGGGTATTAATGATAATAAGAGATGTTTGTTCAATAAATTGATGAAATTGCTGACAAACTTACAATATGACAAGCTGACAACACTTAAACTAGTTCTCTACATATTTAAATTAGCCTATGGCTTTGCAAGAAATCTAGGCTGCTAATGATGCCATTCATTAGATCTTTGTTGCAAATGTTAATATGATGCCAACAATACTATGAATACTTTCAAAATGAATGTAAAAACAGGTACAGTATACTAAAATGATGAATATATTTTTTAAGTTGTCAAGTGATTTACAATTTATTTTAAAAATATAATTGCCACTAATTTAATTTGGCTTTGTATTATTTAGGAGTGATTTGTAGCTCATTTAACAAGTTGCAAATTAAATATTCTAGTTATTTAACATTTTGCCTACCGCACAACATAAGATTAAATATGAATATGCACTATAATAATATTCTTGATACTGTTGGCTACTTTTTATAAACCGTTGTTTTTAACGCATTTGTATTAATTGTTTCAGTTGATAAAATCATATACACTGGCGACACAGTTTATTACACTGCGGCCAGATCCGCAAGCCGGGAGATTTCCCGGCTTGCTAGTGGCCGCCCCTCGGCGTGCCGCGCGTCATAGACGCGCGGTCACGCGTCTTCGGGAGCGTGCGCCCCCTGCACGCGCGTCCAGGGGCTCCCCGAGGGAGCCCTGGTGTCCCGCGATCGCGGGACAGCGGCAGGGGGTTCCGGGGGACCCGGCGGACCCGGCAGCGGTAGGGAGAGCGCCCCGATCGGAGGGCGCTCTTCCGCTGCTTCGGCGCGCGCCCGTCACTCTCGGGCGCGCGCCAGGCTACTGCTGCGGCACAGAACGGGCAAATGCTCGAATAAACTGTGCCGCAGCAGTACAGTGCAATCTTATCCAAAGTGTGTTCCTATGATAAATTAAATATACTAATGCATGTATATACTGTAATTTACATTTTATTTGCAAACTTCAAGATATTTTCTCTCTCTCTCTCTCTCTCTCTCTCTCTCTCTCTCTCTCTCTCTCTCTCTCTCTCTCTAGAGAGAGAGAGAGAGAGAGAGAGAGAGAGAGAGAGAGAGAGAGAGAGAGAGAGAGAGAGAGAGAGAGAGAGAGAGAGAGAGAGAGAGAGAGAGAGAGAGAGAGAGAGATAACGTGCACATTGATTCTAACTAATTGTTAGCTAAACAAAAAGTGTATTTTATATTCATTTCAGGCCCAGTCTTCAGTTCCAAGTAACTGCATTTTCAAACAGTTATGATCCTGTATTGTACAGATATTTTTTAATAGTCGTTACCAGCAGAGAAAAAAATGGAAACTGTTGAAGCTAACAAGTGACAAATGATCAGTTATGTAATCACCGTCAGTTATATAGGGCAGTATATAGCTAAATTAGCTCTCAAACTTTAACTGAACATATAAGGATCACAGATGTCACATGGCAAGTCCTCCTGAGATTACATTTACTGTAAGTTCCATAACTCATGCTATCAATTTTTATAAGAAAGAAAAATGTCAGGTAGTGTAGAGTTCAGGTTGAAAGGAACATTGTTTGTGCAAATTGTAGTGACATTCATGTTCAATGTCTCTGGAATATTAACATCGATACGTTGCTTGTTAGTTCTTCAGTTTGCTCTGCCACAGTATCAATTTGCTTTAGTTGACTTGACAAGCATGTTTTCTTTCTTCCATTCCTTTCTTTTCTTCTTGCTTTCTTCTATATTTATGTTACAATAGATCAGGCTATTTGGATTCAAATCTACAGTATTTAAACTGAAAATAAGCCAAGCAGATAAGAGTAGTTTATGCCCATTGTGAAGACACACATTATGTTTTATTTAATTTTTTATTATTGAATAGAATGATATAATTTGATAAACATATACCATTATTTGCACAAAGATTTTATGTAACCATAATACTTTAATATACTGATGTAGCAGATGTTATTGCACACGGTTCAATGCCATGGTAGCCCACCCCTTTTTTATACACTGCTAATCCTTTTGATTGGAGTCTTCTCCCGCTGGCGTGTTGTGCGTGTCCCACAGTGTCAAAAATATATATTTGTTAACTATGTTATGTTCCTAGGTTGATTTATTTCAACAATCTAAATGTATTACAAGCTACCTTAAATGAAATGCTAAAGTTGATATATATATATATATATATATATATATATATATATATATATATATATATATATATATATATATATATGTATATATAAAATCATCTTCACGGAAGCACTGCTGGATGAAGGCTTCCCCAATTATCTTTAAGATATTGATTTAAGTTGTGCCTGGAACATTTCTATCCTTTAAAACTCCAAAATGTCATCAGCACTCAGGGGTGTAAACATCATCAGCCAGGGTTAATGGGATAACAGATGATCAATTTATAGATGGAAGATCTTCACCTGTGTCACGCATGCCATCCCTATGAGCACTCGGGACAAGCACTCCCACTTTTCATCTCTGCAGAGGTCCTTCAGATGGACAATATATCCTCTACAGGACAAGAGTTAATACAAAGCTCGAAAGCTTCCCCACTCTCCACCTTCGCTAAGGTCCCTCAAGTGAGTTAACATCTCCCCTAAATCCATCCCAATACACCACTGTCACAAACAGCACACAAGTAGGCAAGTGACTTAGATATGCAACAAAGGGTTAATACACATGGCTACTCTAGCCAACTCACCTTTCTCCTCCGCAACAATACCTCCAATGAGTTAATATTAACCGCTTGCTCAATTGCAATCATATCTATACACTTCCACCACCTGGGATATGCAAATAAGATGTCAAATTAATATTTCCGGGCCCCAGGTCCCTGTTTATTATAGAAAAACTATCCACTTAAACACACACAAATCAGTTTAGCAAAATGTGTCCGAAAACGTAAATACTCTCTCAGTAGCGTGCAACAGTTCATTCAGAGCCCAAAGCATTAATTATTAAATGTTTTAATATATATACAAATACAGTGCTTAGATTACAGAAAATAAGTATTACAAGAACATAGTTACAATAAAATGCAGAACAGTTTCTCAAAATAAAAAGGATATAACATAAAAGAAAACCTATACATCATCAATGTCATATGTTTTTCCCCAGCGAGGTCACTGGTGTAAGGGATGAAATATCACAAATATCACGTGTTTTGTCCAAAACACTCCTCTGGTGAAATCTGATTTTTCATAAAACTTTGCTCTCTTATGTAATATTTTTCCCCATTGAAACAACATAAACCCAGCCCTGGTCGTAAATCGTATCAGATTGATCAAAGTACATAATATCTCATGACATTATCATGGCAACCAGTTTAAAAATTGTACAGACAACTCTTTGCACCCTTAGGTGCTTGTAATGTTCTCTCAGAGTGACTTTCGCCTACAAATGACCTTTTTTGTTGGGACTTTTGAAATGTCTTTTGGTAAAGTTAAAGAATTAAAGCTAAAGTGAATTCCATCATGGCAAAAAATTATTCATTTTAGATATAATGTTGTAACAGGGGACTTATCCCTTTTCACAAACGTTGCCTCTAATCCAGCAGTGTGGTGGGTAACTGCTGGTAGGCAATTAACTAACACCACCTGGCTGATTACAGGTGGTAGAAAAAGCCTGCCTATGAGACAGGAAGTGAGACTCCTTAGCTCACACCTGAGCTAAACTAGGAGACAGAGCAGAGATTCCTTAGTCCACCACTGGGCTGAACCAAGGAAGGACAGATGTCTTGAGCGACAAGCTGACCACAAGACAAAGGGGACAAGATTCTAACCTGGAGCCCGGAGATTGCCTTAGCACACACGGGTGCGGATCCAAGAGAGCAGAGAAGCTTCCCCTACAGCAGCCCAGCTAACAGATAAGACTTTTCGTATAAGACTTTATTTTCCAATGACTGTTGTCTATATATATATATCTATATTACTTGGGCTGATGAATAGCTTGGGTAGCGACCCAGTTAAAAGGGGCTGGAATATAAGGATACATATATGCCAAAGTGGAGCAGGTTTTGTTTGGCTCACTATTTCGCTTATGTTGATTTTTTTGCTTTGTTTAAAGCGACAGGCACAATAAAGCCTTGTTTTAATTTCACCTTACAACAGTCTCCATTGTGTACCTCTGCACATGTCCTCCTACATATGGTGTCAGAAGTTTGGGATGAGAGATGGTCTTTGAAGTTAGGACCCGGAGATTTCCTGTGGAATTTTTTTTTGTTGTGCCTTTTGCCTACAAACAGCCTGAGCAACATAAACAATCACATGCAGCAGAGATCAGAGTTAAAGCGACACACCCAGGCAGGAAATCTACATTGCACTGAAACCTACAAAATCACAGATGGACTCTTTTTTCCAATCCCAAGAGGAGAGAGAGAGAGACTGCTGAAGCAGGTAAACCTTATTTGCCTATCACAAAGTGTAATATGGTCATTTAAATAGGGGTTTTGCCTTCCAGCCATAGTCAGGATTAAGAAGTGAGTTAGCCCTTAAAAGGGATAGGTGTTTGTTGTTTTCAAAAGTTTCGCTGAAGCAGTAAATACAGATGGTGACCCACGAGCGGTACTGATTCTGCAAATAAAGGTTGCCACACCGCATAGGACTACCAGCTGTGAATGGAGTATATGCAGAAAAGTGTGAAAATTGATGCAAGACTGTGCTGAAGCAGGGAAATTTTCAGCAAACAAATGCTGAGTATAAAATTGCCCTACCGGGGAAAAGGGAATTGCTGAACTGTGTAAAAGAAATATTCCACTGCAAAGAATGTTTTTTTTTTCTGCAAGTAAAAAAGTCTGCCTATGTATCTTGGGAGTAAAACAGGCACCCAAAGTGTGAAGAGTGAATGCCATAATACCCAAAGATGAGACTGAAAATTACTGAGCTCAAGCAGAAAACCAAATTCTGTTGCTGAAACGGAGGGATTGTACATAGCAAATAAATAGTGTAAAGCACATGCCTTTGCTGAAGCCAGAAAATGGGCAGCTAGCAAGCATTTTATTTAAAGAAATAGAACCCTGGGAATTTAAAATGGCCACCCAGCTGAAGTCAAATACAGACTCTGTAAAAATAGGGAAGAAAATGTGCTCCTGGTGTAAAGAACCCCACCACACGGAGCAGTGTCCCTTCAGGCCTTATTCAGATGACGAGAATGAATGCTTGCATAGTAATGCTAATATTGTAAAACTTACCCAAGGGAAGAAAAAGTCTACAGAGAGGCCTGTGAGAGCTACGACCTCTACAAGCAAAATATGCCCACCTGTAGGACTACAACCATTTGGGGTTCTAGCAAATACAGTGGCAAGAGCTGCAATAGCACCTCCTGAGGTCAGGAAGAAAAATACACCTGATAGCCCCAAAATGGAGGACAAGATGCAGCGTTCCTGTAATGAACCCAACCCCACGGAAGAGTGGCCCTTCCAGTCCGATGAAGAGGAAGACATCTCTTACGGGGAAACCAAACCGAGTCACACCCACAAAACACCCCAAGAATGGTGGGCGTGCCTGAACTCGGAACGAACCAAAAAGACCGCTCCCTATGATGACGGATATGATCGGCAGGAGAAAGAGCGGGAGAAGTGGATCACCGAATATTTCCGTCAGCTGTTACAGTTGCAAGAAAAGCCGGGTGGATCCAGTGACGCTGCTAAAATTTCAAATGAAGTTGGAAACCCCAGTATCCCTGAGGGGACGGTGTCATCCAAAACAAAAAGGCGAAAAAATAAAAATAAGCGGTTCTTCACTTATCGTGGAAGGAACAGACACATCTGCAGATCTTGTGGAGGAAAAGGGGGTCCGAAATGCCCTGCAGCCTAGAGAAAATGGAGGTCATCCCGCGGATGACCGAATATCCAGAGGGCCCAAGGCAGAAGTCGTGTACCCCAAAGAAGTGTCTGTCCGGTGCTAATAGGGAAAAAACCTCAACCAACCATCCCAGGGAAGCGGAGCCGGAACCGCTGAGTGACGATCCCTTGACCAGCCCTGGGGATGCCCTGAAGGTTGCCAGGCGTGACTGTAATCAGCTCCGGGAAAAATAACGTGAAGCTACAGAAAGATGTGCTCACAATGTGCTCTATGGCCAGGACAGAATTGGACGATCTCAAGACTGAGCTAGATACTGCAAACTCTACTATTACCGCCATGGATGAAAAGCAAAGCCAATCTGATAAAATGATGGCTAAGCTGAAGCGGAAGTATGAGGAGGCACTGAAGCAGATGACAGTCTTCCAGCAAGAGGTTCACACTCTTCGCATAGAGCTGAATGCCTCACAACAGGAGATCAACAGTGTCCGGACAGAGGTAGACGTATCTCAGAAGGAGGCTCATACAATCCGCAGAGCACTGGATGCCTCACATCATGAGATCAACAGCTGCCTCACAGAACTGAAGTCTCCAGAAAGGAACTTCACAGTCTCACTGAGGAGCTGGACATTTCAAAGAAAACTATCCTACATCTTAACTTAGATCTCAAAGTCTCTCAGAAGGAGCTTCAGAACCTTAACCTGGAGATGGAAGTCTCACGCCAGGAGACAGCCCGCCTCCAAGCAGATGTGCAAAAATGGAAGGTTACTGCAAGGAAGCCCTGAATAGTACATTAAAAAAAAAATCTGAGTTGACAGAAAACGTCAAGGGAAAGAATGAAAAGCTGCACGAGCTTAAAGAAATAAATAAACTTTTGGAAGATGAAAAGTTTGGAGCAGAGCACCGACTGCAGAACTAACTGCAAGGTCTGCGTACGCACCTCAGTATGCCGAGGAGAAGCAGAAAACGCTGCAGGAAGAAAAGCTGCAGGCTGCTAAAGAGGTACAAGCGCTGCAGGAACGTCTGAATACCCAGTACGTCCCCACAGAGCAGTATGAGGAGATAAAGGCCACGCTGCATGTCTTCAGAGCATCATTGGAGGCGGAGCTTCGATACCAGGTGACTCTGTATGAGAGGGAGCGGGAGAAGGCTCAGAATCTGGAGCAAGAGCTGGAGAGACAGAGAGACTGTTCC